>NW_024066250.1:0-291181 GCF_014898535.1 Botrytis deweyae
TTCAACCCTTTATAATTAAAAATAATAATATTTTTGTTAATATTTTTTGTGATTATTTTTAATATTATTCAGAATTTATATTTATATTTATATTATATAGCTTTTAAAATCTTAATTGAAATATAAAATTTGAAACTTTCAAAGCCATTTAAAGATTATAGCCTTTTGAAATAGTAGTCTGTCCATAGGCTTAAATGGGGTATATTCAACCCTGAACTTATAATAATAATAATAATAATAATAATAATAATAATAATAATAATAATATAATAATAATAATAATAATAATAATAATAATGAAAATAAAAAAAAACAAAAAGATAAAGAAAAAAAAAATAAAAAATAAATAAACAAAGAAAAAAAAAGAAAAAAATAATAAAAAACTTAAGAAATTTAAGAAATCTAAAAAATTTAAAAAATCTGAAAAATCTAAAAAATCTAAAAAATCTAAAAAATCTAAAAAAATCTAAAAAATCTAAAAAATCTAAAAAATCTAAAAAATTTAAAAAATCTAAAAAATCTAAAAAATCTAAAAAATCTAAAAAATCTAAAAATCTAAAAATCTAAAAAATCTAAAAAATCTAAAAAATCTAAAAAATCTAAAAAATCTAAAAAATCTAAAAAATCTAAAAAATCTAAAAAATCTAAAAAATCTAAAAAATCTAAAAATCTAAAAAATCTAAAAAATCTCATAAATTTTATAAATCTTATAAAGCTTATAAATCCAATAAATCAAAAAAATAATTAAAATATTTTAAACTTAAATATGATAAGAATTAAAGGTTGAAAGACTAGTCCTTATATATATATTATATTATATAAAAATAGATAATCAATATCAATAGTATTATTAGTATTATTATTATATTAGCACTAACCATTAATAAAAAAGAATTTGAAGTTTATGAATTTGTAGGGTTTCAAAATTATTATAATAATTAATTAAAAAAAATAAATTCTACGAATCCGAAATCTGAAAAATTCTTTTTCCCTAACAGCTAATGTAGCCTTATAGATATAACTTTAGTAAATTGATATTTCATTTAAAAAATGTAAATAATTATCAAGCTTATATAACAAATTCTGAATTTAAAAATATAAAAACGAATGAAACAAATGTTTAAAAATCCCGAATAATACTTGTAATGACTAATAGCTAATATAATATTCCTTCTTTATTTTTCTTTGAGGACAAAAAGGGACTATTTAATTAATTGATGCTTAATCAGAATTTGTTTTTAAATTATAGGTATAACATATTAGATTATAAAACTAATTTTATAATGAAAGTAAAACTATGCTCTTTAAGAATATCCGTTATATAGATTATATGAGATATCTTATTAGTATGTGGCCTGTACGCTACAGTAACACAGTTTTACAGTATAGTTGCTTGCTTTTAAAGCTATTCAGACAGATCGATACAATATCCCAAAATCGTAGTATCATTGCATTTTCGATTTTGTTATATAGAATTAATTCTTTTATTTAATATAATAATTACTTTTATAATAATATTATTGAACAGTGGGTTTATAATTTCGAATTGTTTTTTATAATTATTAAATTCTAGGTTTAGATATTTATTAGATCTACAATTTCTAATTAATTTCAATTGTTTCATATAATCAAGAGAAAGAAATGTAAAATAAATATTTAGGTGTTTTTTTCTTTTCAAATCAAAGATTGTAATCAAAATAATATATTGAACATATCAAATATCATCAAAAAGTAATTTAATATTTTTAAATATAATATAAAAATTAAATATAAAGTTATTATAGTCCTTATAATTTAATTTCATATTTTTATAATGTTTTATATAAATGCATTTAATATAGTTTTCATAAAGAAATTTCCTAATTTTATAATTAATTTTATAATTGATTTTGTAATTATTATTATCTTTATTGATATTATAATTCCTTTTTATTTCTTAATATTTATATTCAATTTTCTATTTATATTATGTTTATATTATGTTTATTATCAATTTCAAAATCTTTTTAAAAGTAATCAAATCTAGTAATACAAATAATATTAAAAATAATACATTCTTCAAATTAAAAAACATTTAATTTAAGAATTCTTTTTAGAACTTTTTATTAGAAAAAAAAACTATTTCGATTTATATTTAATATTAGAATTGAAGATTGTTTATTCAATATAAACCCTTTACTTTATTTCATTAATCTTATATTCTTGTTTTTTGATAATAAT
Source organism: Botrytis deweyae (assembly GCF_014898535.1). Classification (NCBI taxonomy): domain Eukaryota; kingdom Fungi; phylum Ascomycota; class Leotiomycetes; order Helotiales; family Sclerotiniaceae; genus Botrytis; species Botrytis deweyae. The sequence continues at coordinate 2,221 of NW_024066250.1, forward strand.
CTATGAAAATTATTAAAAACCTTTTTTCAATTGATATTTAAACAATCTTGTTGATAATCATAGATCAAATTATTATCTTTATATTTAATGATATTTGTGATTTGTTTTATAATGAACATAATTAATAAAAAGTATTATAAGTATTAAATACTATGTTCTTTATTATTCTAAAGATTTGAAATAATTGTATAATTATAAACAGCCTTTTTTTTATATTAATCTGAATAATAGAGTATTTATAATAAATAACATTTTTATTATTAATAAAACCTATATATTAATGGAAAAGCATTTAGTCGCTATTAAATCCTCGAATCATGAAATCAATAAACATTCTAATAAAAATATTTAAATTATTTTATTTATTAAGATAATTTATTTCTTTTCTTTTAATATTAATAATCCTTCTAGATTCATTAAGGAAAAGTATATCATGACTCAATATAATTCAAATTATTAAAAATATTATTTTTCTATTGAATGTATTCGACTTTTCTTTCATACTTATTAAGTCGGGTACCCCACTTTCTGGCCACCCCCCTTTTGGGCCACCTTTTTACACCAAAAATCATTTTTTAGATCTATTAATATCTCTATTAATATTAAATATAATTTGATAAAAATCTATATATATTTAATTTAGATCGATTTAAGCTTATTTTGAAATTTTTAGATTTTTAAGATTTTTTTGTATTGAAAGCTAGAGCTTCAAAATATCGATTTTTAAATTTGTATAGGAATCATATACAAATTTAAATTTTTTATAAAATCTTTAATAATGTTTTAAAAACAATTATTGAAAGTAAACTATATATAAGTTTGAGATATTTAAACTTGAATCTATATAGAAATTCAAAAAAAAATTAAAAAAAATTAACAGATATAGAGATATAATATATGGTGAGTTTAGAATAATATAAATAGTTCTTATCATTTTGAAAATACTCTTATAAATATTTATTTATAAGAAATTTTCTATTTTTTCTAAATCTTTTAGATAAAATATATTTTAAATTTGTAGTAAAATTTTATAGTTTATTTTTAGCAATTTTTATTAGAAAGTTATTAAAGATTTTATAAAAGGTTTAAATTTGTATATAATTCTTATACAAATTTGAAAATCGATATTTTGAAATACTAAAACTTAATATAGAAAAATTCTAAAAATCTGAAAATTTCAATTTAAGCTTAAATCGATATAAATTATATATATATAAATCTTCATTGAATTCTATACATAAATAAGAAAATTATAAATTCCATTTTTAGTGTATTTTGGGTATAAAAAGTGGCCCAAAAGGGGGGTGGCCCGAAAGTAGGGTACCCGACTTATAACTATTGAATAAATACATATAAGGAATTAATAAGTATTATGTCACGGTGTGAATACACATGACCGATAAGTGGATAATATAGGCCCTGTTGGGCTAGCTTATATATGAAAATTCTATATATCTTCGTTTTAGAAGATCCTATATTATAGTTTTTCAAGCTATATTTTTATTTATTTTTTATATCTATTGTTATTAGTATTATTAATTATAGACTCTTAGTTCTATCTATTTGTTTTGTAATATTATATAACTTCTATTTATATTATTATAATAATACTATTAGTTTTATATTTATTTAATTATCTGAAGGATATCTTTGAATTTAGTATAACTATAATTAGTAATCCTTAAACTTAATATTAATATTTTCAATCAATAATTATATATTTATATTATTAAATTAAAAAAAGCTAATCTATTCTTTAAATATAAGATCTTGAAAATATCTATTAAAAAATACATCGAAATCTTTTTATATAGATATATTATTATATAGAATATTTCTTTAGGTATTTAATTATTTTATTAAATCTATATTTGCTTTTATTATATTTATTAGAATAATATTTATTAAATTTAATCTCAGTTCTCTCAATATCATTATTTCTATTTAATCTATTACTATTTATTTAAATAAATACATTTCTAACCCCAAAGAATTTGTTAATTCTCAATTTGATTTATAAAGATTTGTTCAACAAACACATACAAAGATAAGCTCAAATTCTAATTTTCTTATCATTACCTTTATTTATTCAATTTATATTATCAAAAGATTTATCAAAAAAACTTACAAATTAATTCTTTTTAAAATTATTTATAATATTTAATAATTTATTAATTAAAATTAATTTTTGAAATATTTAGAGAATAATTTTAAAAATTCTTATTACAAATAAAATATTCAGAATAATTTGAATTTATTTAAATAAAAATATTTCAATGTTAATATTTATTTTATTAAATTCTAAAAACTAATTTTAAAAGATAAAATATTTAATTCTATCCTAATTTTATTATTATTTCAAAGAATCTTTCAAAAATTATAAAATATATTATTTTATGATTTATTTTTATTTCAAGAGTTTTCAAATTATTTTATTTATTTATAATAATTTGATAATTAATTTTATTTATAATAATAATAAATTTTTGGAATTTATCTTACTATCTTTATTTTTTTTAAAAAAAAGATTTCTATTTTATTATTTAAATCCATCTATAACCCTATGATTCTTTTTTTTTATATAAACAAAAAAGCTTTTTTTTTATATTTAAAAAAAATCCTATAGATTTTAGTTTTTAATATTATAATATCAATAATAATTTAATTTTTGAAAATAGAAGAAAATTATTACTATAACTTTATTAATTATTCAATTTATAATTATTTATATTCTAATATTTATTTTATTCAATTCAGAATCAGAATTTCCAGTTTTTTTCAATATAACCCAATTTTGAAAAGTTTATTAAAAAATAGAGTATATATTCAATCCCTATTTTGTTTTTTTTAAAATCCCTATCCTATTGTTTAATCAATTTATTAGAATTAAAAAATAGAATTTATTTAATTTAAATTATTATTAAAACAATTCTTTCTATAAGCTTTATTTACTTATTATTATTATTTAAAAATTATTTTTGAAAAATAAATTAAATAATTATATCAATTTAATAATCCCATTTACTATTGTATTTTTTTTTGAAAAGATATTCAATTTATATTATAATAAATAATAGTTATAAAGGAATCATCTTTATTAATTAAAATTAAATATTATTTTAAAAAATCTTTAAATGCAAATTATTTATTATCTTTAAAGTTATTAGATTTAATAATAAAGTTTTATATGAAAATTAGATTATATTTTATATTCATATTAAATCTAAATCAATAATTATATTGAAAAAAGATTATTTTATATGTGATAAAATAAATTTGATATTCTATAATATTAGATATAATCTAATTCAAAAAATATAATTCCTATATTAATTTTACAATAAATTACCTTTAATTTAATAATATATATTATCATATATTTTATAATATTTTATTTCAATTGTTTTAAATAAAAGCTTTATCTAATATTCCCTCAAAAATCTGATTTATATATTTATTTAATTATCCTAAAAATCTCAAGAATCAAAATATAATTAAAATTTCTTTAAAAAAAATTTCTATATATATAATAATAAAATTTAATTTCAAAAAAAACTACATTTTTTTTGAAACTCTATATATTATATTCTAAACCAAGTTCAAGACTTCAAAAAAAATCATTAAAGGAAAACCTAAAAAAAGAGTTTATTTATTCCAATTTCTTATTTGCTATATCCCCTATATTACTTATCAAAAAGATTAATAAGATTATTTATTTTTATATTAATTACAAAGCTTTAAATAATCTATTCATAAAAGATTAATATCTATTATTATTAATAAAAAATCCCTAAATAATTTCAAGAAAATAAAATGTTTCAATAAAATTAACATTATTTTCATTTTCAATAATATTACAAATAAAAAAGATTATGAATATTTGATTACATTTTATATTTGATTTGATTTATTTGAATCTTTGATTATATTATTTGAATTAATAAAAGTATCTATTATATTCTAAATGTTTATTAATAATTTTTTATATAGATATTCGGATATATTTTATATTATATATTTCAATAACATATTAATACATAATTTTATCTAAAAAATATATATTTATTATATTCAAAAAATCCTATAAATATTAAAAAACCCCGATTTATTTATAAAATTTAAAAAATATAAATTCCTAAACCCTGAAATTTTTCTTAACCAATTATAAAAAAAACAAAATTTGAATAAATTTAAAGAAATTAGAGATTATTATAAACTGAAAACTATTTAATATTATAATTAATATATAAATCTTTATCAAATTTGCAAACTTTTATTATCGATTTATTAAGAATTTTTCGAGGAAAATTAATTTAATCATAAATTTAATTAAAAAGAATATCCTATTTTGATAAAACATTATTCATCAAAATGCTTTTAATTAATCAAAAAAAGTATTCATTGAAACTTCTATTTTAATCTCCTTTAATTAAAAAAAAAGATAATCTTGAAAACTGAAATATAGAATTATATTCCTATTGAAGTCTTTTCCCAATACAATAAAAAAAGAATCCTTAAATCTATAATATTCTTTTTAGAACAAAATTATTAAATGTAATTATAAGACTTATAATAAATAATTATTACTTATTATTTATTATTTCAAAAAATGATATTCCAAATTGAAAGATATACCTAGGTATCATCTTTAATTGAAATAATTATAAATTATAAAAACTTAAAGTATTTTATAATAATAAAGCTATAGAATTATGATCAAATCTATTAATCTGAATTTATATTTCAATTTAGTTTTCAAACTATTTATCATTCCAAAAAATCAAATATAGAATCTAATATTCTAATTAAAAGAATAAAGAATCTCCCAAAAAAAGAAATAAATATTTTTTATATTAAAACCAAATTATTCTTAAAAAAAGATTTTGATTTTAAATTTATCTCCTACTATTGATTTTTTTTAAAAAATCAATTTTTTCAGAAAAATATGATGCATTATTATTATTATTTAAAATCACAAGAATTCTAATTTTATTAAATCTCTTGATTCTATTATATGTAAATTTAAACCCTTATTTATTATATCTAAATCTAATTCTATAGGTAATATTTTTAAAAAAACTAAGAAATCCTTTTAAATTTGTCTACCAATCTATTATTCTTATTTCAGAAAAGTTATCAAATTATTTCTATTCTCAAATTCATTCTGAAATCCTTATGAAAATATCTCTAAAATACCCGAAAATCTTTTTTATTGAGTATTCTGAAAATAGTAATTTGCTGTATTATTAAAAGAAACTATATATTTTTGATTATAATCCCCTGAAAATCTATTTACTTTATTTACATTATAAATCCTCTATTTTTAACTATTCATACTATATTCAAATCTTTAAAGTACTATTTGGAAATTATTAATTTAATTATTATAATTATATTATATAGTAAATCTATGATTACTATAATCATTATTATAGTACTCTAAACTATAGAGATTAAAAAAATTCCTTTATTTACTCCTAATTCCACAAAAAATCTAGTAAAATATTTCAATAGATTTTATTATATATCTATTAGAAAGTATTGATTTCAATATTATTATAATATCTATAACTGTAAAAAATTGTTTTTCTATTTCAAAAGAATATTTAAAAGCTTTACAATTTACCTTTAATAATTATTTTCAATTAGAAAGCTTAATTTGTTTCTAAATTTTAAAAGTATATTTCTAAATATTTAAGAATATTTATTAAATTCTTTATCATTTATTATTTTGAAATTAATAAATGGATTAAAAATACTAATATAATATTAGAATAATATCTTAGATTATATGTAACTTATTTATAAAATAATTGAATAAAGTAATTTTTATTTATTAAATTCTTTATTAAATTCTTTATTAACAATATTTAATTTAAAAGTATTCAAATAATCCAGTTTTTCTTCAATTATAGATTTCATTTTTATTTCAACTTCAAATTAATATTATTCTAAAGTAATTGTTTTGCTATAAAAAATATCAAAAGAATCATTATTTAAATAAAAATGTTTTTTATATATTTATAATTCAAATTAATTATTAATTAAATCTAATATTTAAAGAATATTAATTTCTATTATTCTTCTATTTATTTATATACTTTCAATAATTTAATCTAATTGAATACTAGAAATATCAAAATTTCATATTTATATAAAAAATTGATTCAAAGAATATTAGATTATTCAAAATTCTAAATCTAATAAATCTTTATATCTACAAACTAAAACTTCTTATTTTTATAAGGATTTTTTTTATTTTTATATTGATTTATTATACCTTATATATAATAGTTCTATTTCTAAATAATCTATTACTATTATTTATAAAAATCAATAATTCAGAATATTTTAAAGTTACTAAAATTCTAAATTTTTATTAAAAAAAAGATTACAAAAAAGCTTATTTGAAATATATTATTTATTGGATTAATCATAATAAATCAATTAACGAATTTAATAATTATTTGGAAAATAAAGAAAAATTAATTTACAACTTTGAATATTCAAATAAATCTAAATGTATTCAATTGAAATCATTATTTATAAAACTATAAACTATAATTTATTATCTTATCAAAACTCGGCCTAAAGAAGGAGAAACATAATATAATATAGATACCTATATATAATTCTTAAAGGAATAACCTAAATTCTATTAGATTAATTTATATCCCAAAATTTTTTTTTTTTTTTGAAAGATTCTATATTAAAACTTTTTGAGCTATATCTTAATCTATATCCTATATCTATTATTATTAGTACTATTAATTATAGACTCCTGATTCTACCCGCCCGCCTTGTAATATATTAATTATATAATATTGTTCAAATATATCAATTGTTATATTCTATTTGAAATTGAATATAATGAATGTTTTTTATTTTTCAATATATGAATAATATTATGATATTTTTTATTGAAAACAAACTTAAAATTATTTAAATTATAAAGAAGATTTAATATAGAATAACAAATACATTTATCAAGATTCTTAAAATAAAGATATCTAATATTTCTATAATTATAAAGCTTTTTAATAAATATAAGTATAATAATATTATAATTAATATTAATAAACTTGATTCTTTTTTATTATTAATTCAATCTTAATTCGAAATTGAAAAAAATTTAAACATATCTTTTATTATATATAAAATTTTGAAAAGTTTAATATATTGAATTTCGAAAAGAGAATTTATTAATATTAATATAATATTATAGGTTTTGTAATAGAATTTATATTTAATAAATTTAATAATGTAATTTTAAAATTCATTAGGTGAATATTAATAAAAATACTTTTATGTATATAACTAGGTAATAATTCTTACAATTTCAGATTTACAATAAATTGATATTTTTTGGGTTATAATTATTATATTTCAATAGATTTCTAAAACTTTATAAATCCTAAAGAATGAGATTGTTTTCAAACTATAATATATATATATATAAAAGTATTAACTTATATATATAATAATATCATTTTAAATATAATAAGAACTTTCTCTAAATTAATATAAATAAGAATGTTATATTTAATTTATATTATTGATTAGATAATAATAAAACAATAAATTAAATATTCTATTTTATTTTATTATTTCAATATTTAATAAAAAACGATTTCAATATTCAATATTATATATTTAAATCAGAATTATGATTTAAATATAAAGACTTAAATCTAATATACTAACTTAATAATAGCGATATAGATTTTATTAGTATTCTTAATAAACCTATATACAAAACTAACTATATTATTAATTTCATTTTTTTAAATATCCTTTTTATTAATACCTTAACGGAACAAGCTGGGAGATAATACGGTAGAAGTACGGTACTAGTACTAATAGAGTGGTATTTCCACCGTACTAGTGGTATTTCTACGGTTCCCGAACCCTGAACGGTACTCGAACCCCTGAACGGTATTAGTACCGTACCCAATCAGGGACTTAGAGAAAAAAACTTTTAATAAAATTATATTAAAATTGATATTAAATTAATTATATAATATGATAATAATATTGAAACTTTCATATAATAATAATATAATAAACTATATTATATTAATCAAAAAAGTAAGAAAAATCGTATTTTATTTAATACTAGTTTCATATCCCTGAAATAAGATTTATAATACGATTTCAGGGATTAATATATATAATTTAAATTACTCGAATTCAATAAATTATATGTTTATAAGACTATAATTATATAATGATTTCAAATTTATAAAATTTATTATATTTAAAATAAAGTTCTAATATAATAAATAATAGGATTATTGAAAAGTTGATTAGTAATCAAGCTATATTAGATTTTTTAAATATAATTTTCGTATTTTTTCGATTAATAGCTTTTTTTGTCCTAGACCTATTTCAGATTACTAAGCATTCAATATTAGAAGTCTAATAGGATTTTTTTTATGTCTATATTATAAGCCCTATAAGAGCTAGCTTTAGGGCCTACAGGGGCTACCTATAGGGATTTGAGCCTATGGTTTCAGAGCCTATAGGATATAGTTACAGGGGTGCTATAGGGATGCTATAGAGATTAGCGAATAATACTTTGATAATACACAAACTATACTTTTACTATACCAGAATCGTATACAATATCCAATCAGAGTATAGTTCAGATACTGTATCCCGTGGGGGTACGGTGGGGGTACTGTTCTGTATTCCCACTTGGGCTATTAAGATATTATTATTAAGAAAGAATGTATAACCATTTAGATTTTAGAATATTAATTATCATTATTTCAAAATAAAATATATTTTTATTTAAATGTTATTATTATAGAATCCTAAAAATAGAATAAAATAAAATCTTTCATTTAATATATATTAATATAATCTGTCTTTCTAATTTTCTTGTTATATAGATAAATTAATAATTAAGGTATATACAATTAACCTCATTATAATAATAAGCTTTATTATTTGTATAATTAATAAATCTAATTACAAAGATAATAAAGTTATATTATAATAGATTTCTAAATATAAGAAAATATATCGAAATTATTTCTATAAATATAATATTTTGAATAAAAATATTCCCTGAATAAATTAAATTTTTCATAACATAATTTATTAAATGAGATAGAACTGTTAAAAGAATAAAAAATAATGAAAAGCTTTATAAAATTATTAATTGATATAAATTAAAGTTTACCTTAATGGCCCAAGTGGGAATGTGGAACGGTACCCCCACGGTACCCCTACGCTGTACGGTACCCAATTAGGATACAGTGTCTAAGCTGTACTTCTGATTGGGTATGGTATGCACACTTCTGGTACAATGGAAGTACTGTTCGTATAATTCGAGCATTGTCAAAGTACTACTCGCTAGTCTCTGTAGCTAGTTCTTGTAGGCTTTAAAGCTAATTCTATAGGACTTATAATATAGATCTAAAAAAATTCTTATTAGGCCTCTAGTATTAAATACTTAATAATCTAAAGTGAATCTAGGGCAAAAAAGCTATTATTCGAAAAAATACGAAAAATATAATTAAAAAATCTAATATAGTTTAATTACTAATTAACTTTTATATAATTTTATTATTTATTATATTAGGGCTTTATTATAGATATAATAAATTTTATAAATTCGAAATCATTATATGAATATAGTTTTAGAAATATATAATTTATTAAATTTGAATAATTTAAATTATATATATTAATTTCTGAAATAGTAGTATAAATCGGATTTCAGGGGTATGAAACTAATATCAAATGAAATACAATTTTTTTTATTTTTTTATTAATATTATAAAATTTATTAAAAAATTATTATATTAAACCTTCAATAATATTATTATATTATATAATTGATTTAATATTAATTTTAATATAATTTAATTAAAAGCTTTTTTTTTCTAAGTCTCTAATTGGGTACAGTACTAGTACCGTTCAGGGATTCGAGTATAATACTAGCACCGTTCGAATACTACTCAGGGGTCTGAGTACCATTCAGGGGTTCAAATACCACTCCATTTGTATTAGTACCGTTCAGAGATTCGAGTACCATTCCGGTTTTCGAGTACGGTAGAAATACCACTCGATTAATACTAATACTACTAGAACCATACTAGCACCGTACTTCTACCGTAGTATCTCCTGGCTTGGCCCATTAAGGTAATCTGAATTTTTTTATTATATATTAATAGAAACTTTATTGAAAATATTATAAAAAGAATCAAGATTTTATATAAAAAGATTTTCAATCGTTTTAATACTTTTGATAATTTCAAATATAATCTCTTTAAAAATTAAAACAAATTGAGTATTTTAAAATAATTTTATTTTATTTCAATAAAAAAGATTAAATATAATATCAATAGAGGTTTTAATGTTTTATTGAAAATAAATTATATTATAATAAAAACATTTAAGATTTATTAATTAATAATTGATTCTATCTTTTATAAGTTTTTTTAATAAAACAAATTGAGAGATAATATAATAAAGGTATAGTATTAATATTAATAGAATAGTATTTTTATGATTTTTTAAGTTTTTGAATAATATTTGTAATATTAGTATTAATAAAATAATATTCAATAATATTTGTATTATATATGAATTTATATATTATATTTAAATTTTTGAATAATATTAGGTAATATTATATTTAATTAAAGATTGAAAGAAATAAAGCTTTTAATCAAATTATATTAAAAATGATTTTTATTTAATTATATTATATAAATATATTAATAAAATTCTAATATAATAATAATATAATGAATTTTATAATATTAATAAAAAAAATTAATAAAAATTATTATATTTAATATTAGTTTTCTACTTTGAAATTCGATTTATAATATTATCTCAAGGATTAATATATTTAATTTAAATTATTCAAATTAATAAATTATATATTTATAAGATTTTATTTATATAATAATTTCACAATAATAAAATTTATTATATTTATAATAAAGCTTTAATATAATAAATAATTATATTATATAAAATTTAATTAGTAAATATATTATATTAAATCTTTTAATTATGTTTTTTGTATTTTTTTGAAAAATGGTTTTTTTTTTGTTTAGATCTATTTGGAAAGATTATTAAGTTTTTAATATTAAAAGTTTAATAGAAATTCTTTTTTTTTAATTTATATTATAAATCTTATTAGAATTTGCTTTGTGATTTATAAAAATTAATTATGAAAATTTGAATTTATAATTTCAAAATTTATAAGAATTAGTTATAGGGTATTATAGGGGTTAGCGAATAATATTCTAATGATATATAAATTATTTAAATAGTATTTTTATTGTATTGGAATTGTATATAATATCCAATTAGAGTATAGTTCGATACTGTATCCTGTGGGGATACAGTGGGGGTACTGTTCCATATTCCCACTTGGGCTATTAAGGTAACTATTTTCTTTAGAAATATAAATATTCTATTCATTAATTCAATATCAAACAAAGTTACACTTTATTTCAATATATATATTCAATTGATAAATTCTTTTTATTTTATAATTCACTAAATTATATCTCTATTTATTCTTAAAAATGAAAATATAAATTAATAATAAAAATCTAAAATCAAAATCTAATATTTAAAAAGTATTCTTTTTAATAACTTACATTTTATATTATAATCAATATACTTTTTTTCAAAATATCAAATAAATTTAATAAAAAAATACTAATAAGGAAATCATAATTATAAACTTTGAAAAAATAATAATTTTTTTAATAAGACTTTAATCTTTTTAAATAGCTTTGAATAAATTATTATTTTAGTAGTTTAAGTGGGAATATGGAATAGTATTCTTATTGTGTTTCTATGGGATATAGTATTTGAATTATACTTTGATTGGGTATTATATAGTATTCTGATGTGATGAAGATATAGTTTGTATATTATTAAAATATTATTTATTAATCTTTATAGTTAATTACTATAGATTCTGAAACTATAGATTTAAATCTTTATAGTTAATCCCTGTAAATCTTAAAACTAATCTGATTAAAGTTTGTAATATAAATCTAAAAAAATAATATTCAATAAATCTATAATACTAAATACATAATAAACTTTTAAAATAAATCTAAGCAAAAAAAACTATTATTCAAAAAAATACAAAAATTATATCTAAAAAATCGAATATCAATTAATTACTAATCAATTTTTATATATTCTTGTCATTTATTATAATAGAACTTCATTCTGAAGATTAAAAATTTTATAAATTCAAAATCATTATATGAATTTAGTTTTATAAATATATAATTTATTATATTCGAATAATTTAAAAATTATATATTAATTTCTGAAATAATATTATAAATCGACTTTTAAGGGTATTAAATTAGTAGTAAATAAACCTTATTTCTTTTTTTTAAATATTACAAAATTTATTATATTATTATTATGTTATTATTATTATATCTACTTATTATATTCTTATTATATTATTATTATATTATTATGTATATTATTATTATATTATTATTATATTATTATTTATATATTCTTATATTATTATTATATTATATAATTAATTTTATATTAATTTTAATATAATTTAATTAAAAGCTCTTTTTCTTTGAATCTTTGATTAAATATATATTAATATTATTCAAAGATTCAAATATAATATATAAATTTATATACAAACATTAATATTATTTAAATATTATTTTATTAATATTCATATTATATCTTTATTATATTATCTTTCAATTTGTTTTATTAAAAAGGCTTATAAAAATATGATCAATATTGATTAGTAAATCTTAAATATTTATATTATAATATAATTTATTTTCAATAAAACATTGAAAACCTTATTAATATTTTATTCAATCTTTTTTATTGAAATAAAATAAAATTATTTCAAAATACTCAATTTATTACTACGAATACAATAGAAATACCACTTTATTAATATCCCGATGGTACTAGTACCATATTTCTACTATATTATTTTCTAGCTTGTTTTGTTAAGGTAAATAATTACTTTTATTCCTATTTTTATCAATAATGAAAAGTTTTAATTATCTTTTGTTTTTAATATTATAATTCTTAATGTCAATTAAATTCTTTAGAAATATCTAGTTTTTATATTGATATCTATTCTTATTGAGAATATCCAATTTTTTTCTTTTTTTTTTCTTAATAAAATCTTATGTTTCCTTTATTTAATTCAAATAATAATTAAAAATATTATAAAAGCCTTTTTCAGTATTTATTTATTTATAAATACATATTTTTATAATATTATATTTATTTATTTTTCAAAACAATATCTAGCTTTTTCGAATTTTGAAATATTGTTAACCCTCTTTCAAATAACAAAAAAAGATTATTCAAATAAATCTTAATCTTTATATATATAAATTACTGTTTAAAATATCAAATAAATCCATAATTTAATATACACCTATATCCTTTAAAAGGTTTCTAAAATTAATTTTAAGTTAATATAATAAATGTTAATAAAAGCTGCTATTATACTACAATAATATTAAAAATAATAGATTATTGAAATCTTTCAATATCAACAATAAAAATAAAAATAATCATTTAAAATGTTTTTAAATAAATTGTTGATTTCTAAAATAATATTCAATAACTAAAAGAATTCAAATAATTTAAGAAATTAAATTTGAATTTTGGTATTTGAATTCTTTATAAAACTACATAAAATCTAAAATATAATATCTCTTTGAATTAGTTCAATTTGAAAAAAGTTTTATTATATATATTACATTTTATTTGTTATATATACTTAATAATAAATATGTTTAGAAATGATGTTTTTTTATTAATAATAAATTTCAAAGTAAATTTTGGATTTCAAAAAAAGATCTATAATCATTAATATCAGTTAGTTTCATCGATGTATTTTTTATTCTCATATAATTAAAAAGTTTAGTAGATTTGAATATTACAAATTTGTATGATATTTTAATAAATATATGAGGGTGTATTTTTGATGAGAGTTTGGGTTTGTGTATGAATATTTTTCTTATTAAAATGTATTTAGTTTAGAATTCGATATTAAATTTATTCGATAATATTATATATTTCAAATTTTATAAATAATTTTATTTTAAAAATTGAAACATTCTTCAAAATTTACTGTTTAATATCATTATAAAATCAACAGAATTTATAGGAATTGATAGAAATTAATAAAATTAATAAAATTAATAAAATTAATAAAATTAATAAAATTAATAAAATTAATAAAATTAATAAAATTAATAAAATTTTAAATACTGTTTAAATTTTTATATATATCATCATATTTCGAAGTTTTATAATAAAACTTTAGGCTATTTTACATTTTTAAATATAAGAAATAAAATAGAGTTTTCGATAAAGAAATCTACTTAAATTTTATTAGGATTTTTATTAAAAATTTGTTTTTGAAAGACAGTTGAATATATTATTATATTGATTTAAAATCATCAACTTGTTATTAATACAAAGTTATAATTACTATGGATTAAATAAAAGATTACATTCGAGATCTATATAGATTTGGATTGCCTTTCAATCGAAGATATGGGTACTATATTGATTAAATAATCATATATGTATGCTAAAGGCGGAACTTCATATTTATAGATTTATAGATTTATGGATTTATAGATTTATAGATTTATAGATTTATAGATTTATAGATTGGAAACATTCAAAAAGATCATTAAAATCTCCAAAAGAATAATTAGAAATACTATAGAATGAGGATTCAATGTTGATAATAATAAGAGAATATTTCCACAATGTTTTTAGTTTACGAATCATGAATTATAAAAAAATATTAGTATCGATAAAGCCATCTTTTTTCATTCATAAATATCAATACAATAGATATCAAATTGAATATATTTCAATATTTTCTATCTCAAATCAATTATATTTATTCTTCATATTTTTGGATTATTTTATTTTCATTGAAATAATACTCGATAATATGGACCAAATTTCAATCTATACTTTTAGATTTATGATTAATTTCAATGATTTCAAGAACCTCAATTATTGATAAAATTATACTGATGATCCAAGAGAATAACAAAAATAGCGAAAAGCAAATGTTTTTTTTTCGATTAATCAAAGCATATCCATTGATAAATCTTTTATTGTTAATTCCTTTGAAATAAAAATAAATGAAAATAAATTTGAACTTCAAAACGTAAACAATGTTATATCAATACTTATATAATTTATCAATGATTTCAAATTTTTTTTGAGAAATTGTTGAAATATAAGATATAATATAGTCTACTCTGAAGGATATTATTGCTTTAAATACGTCCATTTTATATTGAATACAAAGATACTATATTTTTATTGTTTGAATCTTATAACATTTTTTGTAGTGATTTTGAGGATTCATATAATATTATACCTACTTTATAAATATATTCAAATTAATTAGTTTTTGCAGTTCTTTCTATTTAAAATCGTTAAAACTATTATGATCACAAACGTTCAACAATTAATATCTAAACAAAATTCCATCATATAACTTTGCAATTGATAATGTATTTTTTCAATTATAGAATTCTGAACAAACACAATCTTCATTTCAATCAATAAAAAGAACTTTTCTTTTAATAACAAATAATATATCATGTTAAAGACACTATTCTTTTCTCAATCATTATTATTAATACCTTTGTTGTTATCAATTTAACAATCAATTCTATTATTATTAGATATGATTTGTAATCTATTATCTCAACAGTACAAATGGAAATGTAAAATAGTACCCTTATAATACCTCTTTACCATATAGTATTTAATTGAGATATAGTATTTGAACTGTATTTCTAATTAGCTATAATATACACATTTTTAGTATAATAAAAGTATTGTTCGCGCTTTATATATTATCAAAATATTGTTTACGAGTACTTATAGTATTTCTATAGTTACATTCTATAGGCCCTAAAACCATAAGCTTAAATCCCTGCAGCTAGTCTTTGTAAGTACTATAATATAAATCTAAAAGAAGAAAAAAAAATCTAACAGATCTGTAGTGTTAAATACTTAATAATCTACTAAAATGAAATTAAACTAAAAAAAACTATTATTCAAAAAAAAAAATTTACAGAATTGAATGTAGCTTGATCACTCATTAGCTTTTATGTTATATTATTGTTTATTATAGATACAATAAATTTTATAATCTCGAAATCATTATATAAATATAATTTTATAAATATATAACTCACAAAATTCAAATAATTTAAATTATATATATCAATTTCTGAAATTATAATATAAATCGATTGCTAGAAATATAAAACTAACATAAAATAAAATATGATTTTTCTCACTTTTTTTTTATCAATATTATAGAATTTATTATATCATTATTATATTACATGATTGAATAAATCTCAATTTTGGTATCATTTGAGTGAAAGCTTTTTTTTTTTCTAAATCTCTGATTGAATATATAGTATGAGTATTATAAAAAGATTCGAATATAATACTAGTATTATATAAGGATTTGAATATAATATTAGTATTATTTAGGGATTCGAGTATCAACTAAAGATCTGAATATTATTGATGTTTTCGAGTATTATAGAAATATTGCTTTATTGATATGAATATTATTCAGAGGTTTTAGTATTATAGAAATGTTATTCTTCAGTATTAATATCTACTATATTATATCCCCGCTTGTTCTATTAGAATACCTTCTTAAAAAATATTAATAAAATAAAATAAATCCCCAAAATCAATCATTTTCAATTATGTGTAATTCAACGAAATTGTAGAATTAGTGATATTATATTACTTCTAGTAAATGATATATTCTAATCAATGAGAACTTGATTTATAAAAAAGTTAGAGCATAAATTAATATTATCTTAATGAAATAAGTAGAAATATAATATAATAAAAGTATGATATTAGTATTAATAGAGTAGTACTTTGATAATTCTAGGATTATTGTTATGATTCTTAAATATTTCATGAAATTCTTTAACTCTCATATAATACTAATAAAGATTTATAATATAGTTATTTATAATTCTCTATAATATTAATATAACAAATCTCAAAGTAGTTATAGCGTATAGATCACATACCGGTAGCGCAGCTTATATAACTTATATAACCAATACCTTTAAGTAGTATAGTTTTAGTTTTAATACTAAGTCAGCTTAATAATCTAATACTTTGTATCTGTTAGGGTTGATCCACTTTACCACTAACCCATAAAAGCGTGGAGTATTCCAAATACGTTTGGAACAGTGGATTTACTATATATACTCAGTATCAGATGATCGCTCCCTGATAGTATCAATTAATAGTAATATCTTAATACTTTCTATTCTAAATTAGTTATAGATTATTTTTGTAATAATACCGACTAATATTATTTAATATATTTTGAATTGATTATTTAGATTTATAAATTAACTTATAATATTTCAAAAATTCTGATTATTAATATATCTATATAATTCATGAATATAAAGAATAAAGAAGATGAATTGATTATTTTTATCATTGATAATAATACATTCAATAAAGAATATTCTATTATCAATTATTTCAAAATCGTAATAATTCGAAATGATTAAAAATTAAAGTAATATATAATAATAATAATAATATTGATATAATTTGTCGATAATTTTATTATATTTTCGTTTAAAAGAATCTTAAAATCTAAAATGATATATAATTTGCACTGATTATTTTTCAGTTCTATTTCATATCAAAATTAGAAATATTATATCTAGAATATTAATTAAATTTATAATCGCATTTTTATATTTATTTTCAAAACTAATAATACAATCCTCTTTATAAATATATTCAAGTTAATCTATTATGATTATTTCTTTCGATATAAATTAAATTTCTAAAATTATAAAAATCTATATTAAATAAACTCTTATTATAAAGTTTAGTAATTATAAAATTCTGATTAGATAGTATAACTCTCAAACTCTTTTAAATTATTTAGATCTCTTTTTTAAAATAATAATAAATAATATATAATATTGATTTTTCTTAATTCTTTTTAATTCTTTTTAATTCTTTTAATTCTTCTTAATTCTTCTTAATTCTTACTTAATTCTTCTTAATTCTTCTTAATTCTTCTTAATTCTTCTTAATTCTTCTTAATTCTTCTTAATTCTTCTTAATTCTTCTTAATTCTTATAATTAATTCCTATAATTATTAATTAAATTATCAATTAAATCATTAATTAAATCATTAATTAAATCATTAATTAAATCATTAATTAAATCATTAATTAAATCATTAATTAAATCATTAATTAAACCATTAATTAAATCATTAATTAAATCATTAATTAAATCATTAATTAAATTATCAATTTTATTAGTATTATTACTTATAATCTATTATCCCCTTAACAGAATACAAATAATATTTTAAAACAAATTTTTAAAATCTATTTTCGTAAATTGTTTATAATTCAATATAATTATCAATTTATTAATCAACTATATAGACTTCGACGATATATATATTTCAATTAATAAAATTTTAGTTTATAAAAAGACCTAAATATAAACCAATATTAAATCAATTAATTATAAATCTTTTAAATATAAAATCAATATCGAAATTAAAAGATTATATCCTCCTAAGATATTAACTATAACTTGGAAATATAGTTTGTATACAAGTAATAATATCAATAACTTTATAAATAACATTAAAAATTTGAAAATTAATATAAAGTCTATCTCTAAATCGAGTATCCTATTTTCTAATCATTTCTGTTTTAAGTTACTCTTTATCACCAAAAATCTTAAAAATAATATTTTTAATTTTCTTATTTATAAATTAAATTTATTAAAAATTTGTATATATATATAATTCAGATTGTTTTAAACTTGTTCTAAATTTTGAGATTTTTAGAATATTTCTATATTGAGATTTAAAGATTCAAAATATCGATTTTTTTAATTTATATAAGTATTACGATCACATACTAGAGCATATTATAGAGGTCAAATAACTAGAATAAGAAAGCTAAAGAGGAAAGAGATCCTTAAGGGATCTCTTTATCTCTTATATATTGTATTCTTTTAGAATTTTCAAGGAACGCTAATAAGGAATCTCTAATTAAGCTTTTCGTGGGTTAGGGTTGTAGCAAGCACCGAGGACAATTAATTCGTTCAGTTGATAGATTATTCATCAAATGCTTTGAATTTTAGTTGAACTGTTCTAATTTGAGGCGTTTTACTCCATTTAAAAGGAAGCTAATTAGCTCTAAAAGTAATAACCCTTGCTAGCGTTCCTTGAAAATTCCAAAAGAATACGGTACGTCTAGTTCAAGCTAGTCTTGAACTAGGCTGTGATGAGTCATCATGTATGTCACGTGATATTCGTTACAATAAGAATTATATACAAATTTAAAACTTTTATAAAAACTTTAATAACTTTTTAATATTAATTATTAAAAGAAAACTATATATATTTTTTAAAAGTTTTAAACTTGAATTTATATAGAATTTCTTTTTTTATTAAAAAAAAGAAGATTAATAGATATAGAGATATAGTTTATAGTAAGTTCAAAGGAGTATAAACAATCTTTATTATTTTAGAGGTATTTCTTTAAATATTTATTCATAAGATTTTTTTTTTGAATCTTTTAAGGTAAATATATTATATGTTTATAATAAAAATTTACGATTTATTTTTAATAATTTTAATTATAAAGTTATTAAAGATTTTTTGAAGGGTTTAAATTTATATATGATTTCTATATAAATTTGAAAATCGAGATATTGAAGTTCTAGATCTCAACTTAGAAAAATCCTAAAAATTCTAAAATTTCAGAATAAGCTTAAAATGATTTGAATCATATATATATAAGTTTTTATCAAATTATATTATATATTGATAAAGATGCTAGTAGACTAAAAAAATGATTTTTGATATAAAAGGGTGGCCCAAAACAGGAGTTGCTAGAAAGTAGAGTACTCGATTTATAGAACGGAAAACCCTATGTACCGGAAAAAATAATACGTACTCTGACTTCGAGCATCGCAAAATCTATATGTATCTCAATATCTCCTATATTTTCTTAAAAGTCATATTCTATAACTACTCCCGGGCATTATAAACCCTTCTCATCAAAAAATCGCGATCGCATCGTCGCCCTCACGCCTGATCTGTAAAGGGTCTTAGGGTTTATAGCGTAATAAACTTCCCCCACTATAGCTCTAGTATAGAGCTTATACTAATCCTAATATTTATAAAGGAGTCATTCGAGCTCTTAGGACTCACTACGATATAGAAAATCGTCATTCGTCTCGACGGCTGCTGTAGCGTATAGATTTTATACAAGATCGCTACGCGGATCTGTACCTCGGATTAAAGCGAGTGACGGTGCGTCACATCCAGCTTAGGGATGACCTCAATGCCATTGGTATACTTTACCTTTTTAATTTCACGTGAGAGCAACAAACTTCTGCTCAAGGATTGATATAGTCCTATAGAACATTCCAGCAATATAGTTCTGGATGGACGATCCAAGCTAATATAACCATTAACGAACCTAAAAGGAGCAGATTCCAACACCTTAATGAATGGTAGCTAAGTTAGGCAAGTTCAAAACCTTCTCAACTAACCACGGTACTGCCTCCCTCAAACCTTAGATAGTTTCTCTACAAGCTCCTTCCACAGCCCTGTGTCAACAACATCCATAGTAATATCATCATAAACTGCAAATCTTGACAGCTCGTTCTTAAGGTCGTCGATCTCTTCCTCTCCCCATTTGATAATTCTGAATCCACGCGCACAATACTTTTCAGGTGCCATCTTTGTAATACAAGCATCTCCATAGATCCCGCGACCGTGCTTCGACATCGGTAGATCATATACGTCATAGCTCTTAAAGCCATAATAAAATCCGTTCAAAGCTGGGACAACATGGTTCGTGATGTCAATTCGTGCTATGTCTCGGCAACTCCAGCCAAAATCATTTTTCCAGTATGGCCTCATATCAGGTACGTAGTGAAGAAAGCGGTCGATTCTGCCATCATTTCGTACGTTAACGGTTCCGAGGCGTTCTATTCTTGGGGGTGCGCCATTGGCTGGAATAATCAAGACAGTCACTGTTGGACCAGATGGTGGAAAGAGCGGGGGTGCGGCAGTTGAGAAAAAAGATGTTATAAACTCAAACATCCTGTCGTTGAAAAATTTCAATGCGGTTGGTATGCGGACCTCAGAACGATTTCCAATACTGCTGTCGGCCGGTAACCTGACGCCAGTGAAGGTGACGGGTTGAGGATATAGCTCTTCCTTCTAGCTAAGGAAGGACCAGGATTGAAGTGAATGTTGTTAAAGTGGAGTATAGAATAGCAATCCACGTTGAGAGTTCACTCGACATTTGAGTTAGGGGATAGCGCGAACCCCACACAAGACAGGTGGCATCTTCCCGACCATTTGTCACGTGCCGCAAGTATTATTATTATTCCGTTATCGTAGGCATAATTTCATTGTGTACCTGCCGCCGATTTTCGACATATTAGCAAATGTTTAGGTGGAGGGTACTCCGTAAATTCACATGCCAAGTATGCTAATACAGGGTTTAATACGTAATGATACTAGCCCACATTGAGAGTTCGGAGTCACTGTATCAAAAGTCGCATTCAAGCCAGCATCGACTCTATCGAGCTTCGTTCAAATAAGTCATCCTATCGATGAATGAAGATAGTACTACTTATCAGCTAATCATCCTCATGGCCAACCACCCTAGGGTGTTGGTAGCACTAACTCCGACATATAGCAACTCCGACACAATCGATTTTTTCAAAAATTAATATCAATTCAATTAAATATTATATAATAATAATAAGTTTTTTATAAAATTATAACTCTTGATTGCCTCTTTAATTTATACTAAAGTTTTTTATTTTAAATATTATTAGCTTATTATTATTCTTGTCAGGGAGCGACCACCTGATAGGGTGTATATAGTAGATCTACTGTTCCAAATGTATTCGGAATACTTTACGCTTTTGTAGGTTAGTAGTAAAGTAGATCAACCCTAACAATTCTAAGATTGATATTTTAAATAACCTAATAAATCTTTTTAATTAAGAAAAGTAATATTTTTATATAATCAATTATATAAACTATTAATAAACTAATAATTTCGAATCTAAAGCTAATAATATGATTTCTAAATTCGATTCTCAAAAACTTTATAATTAGAAACGATATAATAAAAAGGAAATCTAATAACTATATTAAAGCAACCTTAAAAATCATTTTTATATATTCAGATATGAAATTAATTATATAATTGAATTGATATTAATTTTTGAAAAAATCGATCGTATCGGAGGGTGGTTGGCAGAATTTTTCTAATAGCCGACAAGTAGAGACCTAAGGGCCCGTTCGGTTTTTTTTTTTTTTTTTTTTTTTTTTTTTTTTTTTTTTGCTAAAATGAATCTAGAAGAAATGTTGATTAATCTTTTAATCTAAATTTTGTAGATTCAAATTTAATTTTGTACTTTATAAAATATAGAGTTATTACATTTTAATAAATATTAATTAAAGTTTAATTATAAATTTAGTAAAGTCATTATACAAATTTTCAAATTTTATTAACCTATATTTTATAGCTTTTTGTAGTTATATATTGTGTTTAATAAACTTATTATATTAATAACAAAATTCAAAATAATTTTATATATTATATTAGTATTCGGTAAACGCTTATTTGGGCTACATTTGTTATCAACATCATCTAAAAAATCGATCTGAACGGGCCCTAAGATCTCAGAGCGTACCCTTGAAGAAGAACAGCTACTTAGGATCTCTGGTCAGTACATCAATGAAGTCAGGCAGCGGAAGCAGCAGTCCTAACGTAACGAAGATGTTTCAAGTACCATCCATTCACACAGTTCTGCCTACAGAGAGTAAATACAAAGTCGAACTTCTGGCTGCACCTACACGAGACGGTAGTGCACCGCGCAGACGTATAGTACGGACATACACACATGGCTAGGATGTCACGAGCTGGCGAGAGAGTGGAGATTTGAAATAGTACTACGTCGGGAAATAAGCAAGCCGCTGTGGTGTAGACTTCTCAGACGAAACATACTTTCGTCTTGTTCGTGAGATCGTTACGTTTTGCTAGCGTAACCCACTCGTAGCAGGCACGATGTTTCCCGCTCACAGCGCTATCAACTAGCAGAAGGTGGAACTCCTCAAAACACAGCTACTAATAATTGATTTCAGAGATTTGAGTAAAGAGTCTAGCCTCAACACAAATACTGCTTACTAAGAACTTGCAAGCTAACCATAACTCCTTCTATTACATCAAGAATACTATGTACATCAATTATATCAAATATATAATACTTTTCCTGCCTTCAAAACCCAAATCAAAACTAAAGGAAATGAGAAGCGATTCTCTATTCTTTTGTGTAACAATCTTATATCATCCGCGCCATTTTTGGCTCTAGCTCTGCTTCTGGCTCTGCTGGCTCTGTTGCTTCTGGATCGTCTGCAGAACTTTTACGCTTCCGATCGCGTTTTACCTTGCCCTTGATGACCTCCTTTGTAGCACGCGTTGCTCGCGCCACCTCGATGTCCTCAAAGCTCATTACTTTCGCCTTCCCGAGTACGACTGACCTAGTTGATCGGCGAGCCTTAGCTTCGTTGTTCATTCTAGTCAGCATCTGAATTTGATCATGGAGGACGGCACGTTCGGCAAAGGAAATCTAGGCGGCATGGGTGAGCTTCTCCACATGCCTCTCTAGGCGCTGTATACTCGTCTCATTCAATGTATGAGCATCCCGTTTGATCAGATTCTGTAGCGACGCCAGACCTTCTGCTGACACTGGCGTCACAGGTGGCGGTGGTACGTCGTCTTGATGACACGCATCTACCTGTATCTCATCGGCCCTCGAAACAGTTGATAGAGCAGGGGGCTGAGGTGTCACCGTGAGAACTCTGTCTGGGTTGAACGGAAACAAACCACAGGCCGCCTATCCAGCCGTTATATTTCTGTTCGTGGGAAAAGAGATAATAATAATCAAGAGAAAACCATTTTATGTTCTCGATTATTTGTATTGTTAATTAATCGCATGTATTTAAATGTAAAAGAGAAATAAAAACTTCGATGATTTCGATTAATGTAGTCTATGTGTGTGATTTTGTCTTAAAAACAGCAACAAAATCAATCGAGCAAACATCAAGTTGAATTCATACCCAGACTATGAATACAATACTTGATCAATCTTTCCCTCTCCAAGTCTATTCGATATGATTTGAACAATGATACAGCTTTCAAACCTATTCAGCTGATCTCCACCCTTTTCTCCTCTCGGCTATCTTTTTCCTGTTTACAAGGCCAAAACAGATTTTCCGGTGCCGTATTCCAGATCAAAAACTGGCATTGAAGTCAACGGTGTCTGCAGGCCCAAACCAGATGGACAGACAGGGAGGTTGCTTGTCTTCAAGTCTAATGTGCATTCTTCATCTACCCCGAGTGTACAGGAACTTGTTGCAATGTTCCACAGTCCGTTATTCTGTGAAATCCAATTTGACCCTGCAAGTGTGCAGTTTGAAATGTAATTCATCGAATTTGCGGCGGAGAATGGTAATTTCTGATCTGGAGACAAAATCAGATCCGAGCAAGCCGACATGGGCTGCGTGACATATGTAGCGGATATACTGCCTCCTTGTTCCGGATTTACTGTAGCAGACTGTCCTGTGTAAAGGTAATTCCACGCATCATAAGATATATCATGTGCTCCACCCGAATGGTCGATATGAAGCAAGTTGACGGACCGTCCGCCGTAAGATACCTGCACGCATATACTAGCACCGCAATCAGGCCATGTAGGCCAGTATGCAACTGTTAAAGATCGGAAGTTAATATTGTTAAGTGAGGATTTGGTTTCTTGGTTGTTTACATACCACGGTTAGTGTTAATCATACAGCCAAGAACTCCGATTGAGCTGCTAAAGAATGGATGGGGAGTTATAGCAACGGGTATCCCTGCTACTGGGTCTGCTGCTACAATAGAAGAGTTGGCTGGAACGACAACTGCTGATACAGCGCTCGCAAGTACGAGAAGAGAGGTGAGATAATATCCCATCGTTAGAGACTGATAAGAGAAAGGTGGTAATTCTGTTTAATATTTCAAAAGACGACAGCAAATGCTGTATTCTTGTAAGATGAAGAAGATATTTGCTTAAAACGAGTGACTATGAAAAGAAGAACATAAAAGAATGACTAAAATGAAACTCGCAGTGCAGCAAGTAATGAAAACAGTTGTAAGTGTTATATTTCAAATGATGGGAAGGGCAGAAACGAAACATTAAGTAAGTAAGGGAGGTGCACCAATGACTGAACGATATATCTACCAAGTTTATGATCCCATGAATGGAGGCGTAGCAAGACATTCGGTGTCCTTCACACCAGGTAGATTCTAATTGTAGGTCAGATGTGGGAGGTTGCTATCTATGAAAAAAATCCTGTTGTGGCATCTTTCGCAGTTCGACTAATGAAACGGGCGAGGAGTGTCATGAGGAGTGTCCTGAGGATTGATTACTAGACCAAGGACCTTTAAGAGGAGGATTATACAAGGTTTCCCTCCCCCCCCCATCCTGTAATACAACTGTTCTATAATTGATTACCTCTGAGTTCCCTTTACCGCAAAGGCAAACTTACTGAATATGGCGCAAGCTGCATAATGGTGCTTGGATTGTCTTTGGATTGTCTATAATGATCAATGATTATCGATGTTCTTAAAGCAGTCATAATCTAACATTTGAAGACCCACTAAGATGTGGTCTATTTAAAATTAGCCAAAAGGATGATGAAATAATACAGGGTGTATTATCTTCATCGCCTGATTGTTGTCGGACTGTGAAGGATGAGGCTTAGCGAAGGATCGGCTGAATATTTAAAGAGTACAGTCAGAGCAACCTTCCTGCCTAGCAGTCAATTACTACGAATAGTGCGACACAAAAGAATAAATACCGATACCTTTAACGATACCGATAAATATGCAGAGATATCTACCTTAAATAAGTAACGGCTCTAAGCGTGCTCATGCACCGGCACACATTGAATGCATACAATCCTCGTTGTGCCCTCAAACATTTGTTGGTAGAATGTTCAGATAGGTATACAAGCACTTTATTGCTGCGGATCATGTATAAAGCTGAAATTCACCATCCATTTCACCTCTAGCTTGGAAAAGTTTGTTTTCATTGACTAATAGTCGGCTCTCATAAGCGGCCGACTAGTTCCTAATCGGGGAAAGCAAATATTCTCGGAAAGCAAATTGTCCCTGTGAGATTTTGATACTAGATTTATAATTTTTATTGAAAAATTTCTGAATTTTATAAATAATATTATGAATTTTAAAATAATTCAAAAAAATCTAATATTATTAGAAAGCTATAATCTTATTAAATATAATTATATAAAAAGTTCAAACATTATTCAAAAATTGAAGATTGTATATTAAAAATAAATTAGATTTTTAATAAAATTAATTGATTTTGATATATTTTGTATTTAAAATTTTATAGGGATAATTTGCTTTTTAGGAATATTTGCTTTTCCTGATTAGAAATTAGTCGGCTGCTTATGAGAGTCGATTATTAGTATTTATTGAAACAGTTATACTACAGCGATCAATATATTTTTAGTCGTTTATTGAATATTTAATGATATACTGGACCTCGACCCTTTTGTCGAGACAACCTTTGAAGGATAGGAATTTGAAGCTTCACATAATTACAACTTTAATGATAGTGAAGTTACCCGAGTTGTGATTGATCCTTAGATTCGGTCATTTTATCTACAGGAAAGTGTGTAATTAAATCCCAGTATTATGCCGCAGCGAAGCAGGGCTATACTCCCAGTCAATATATGCAAAATCGTATGCTTTCATATCTATGATTTATAGCATTGGCTTAAGATCTTCTGCAACTGTAAAAGGTGCATCTGTCTTGCTCTTGACCTCTTCCACTGTCACCCCATCTGCAATCTCAATCAAGGTAAGTCCTTTTGTAAAGTCGACGTCAAATACCCCCTACAAATTTGTTAGCACTCTTTGTTCTTTGCCTTCCATTACCAGCCGCCAGGTGATCGCTTGATCATCAGCGCGGATAATAGGCTACTCACCAGTTCAGTAATAATCCTCGAGACGCAAGCCTTTCCCGTGAGAGGAAACTCGCATTGTTTAACAATCTTTGAATTTCCTTTCTTATCACAGTGCTCCATTGTTACAACAACCTTCGTCATTGAAGGGTTGCTAACTAAATCCATGGCCCCTCCAAAGCCCTTAATCTTCCCGGGTAACATCCAATTGGCAAGATCACCGTTCCCGCTTACTTGCATAGCTCCCAATATGGTCAAATTTACTCTTCCAGATCGAATCATACCAAAGCTCTCCTCGCTACCAAAAACTGCAGCACCGGGGTTTAGTGTCACTGTCTCTTTGCCAGCATTGATGAGATCCGCATCCTCAAACCCCTTTTGAGGATAGGGACCCAACCCTAAGATACCATTCTCCGATTGTAGTTGTACTTCGACTTCTGGACCAACAAACGATGGCGCAAGCATAGGCATTCCTATGCCGAGATTGGCATACATACCATTTTTGAATTCTTTGGCGGCGCGCCTAACGATTCTCTCTCGCTTGGCAGCGGTATCACCACTACCTAGCGCACTCTTTGTCGCTGGATCATTTGGATCTTTTGCAAAGGTGAATTTTTCGATATTCTTGGACGTTGTAGATTGAATAACTCTCTTGACGTAAATTCCCGGGAGATGTACAGCTTCCGGTGGGATGTCTCCTGGCTCTACAATACTCTCTGCCTCCACGATTGTCATCTTCGCGTTTCTTCCCATTGCACCATTGAAATTGTTGGCTGCTAACCGGAACTGACAATTTCCAAGTTTATCCGCTTTCCAGGCTTTCACGAAAGCGTAGTCACCTCGAATACTCTCTTCCAGAAGATAAGGTTTGCCGTGAAAGATTTTTACATCTTTTGGATAAGAAAGCTCCTTTGGTGTACCATCGGGATTATTACGAAGTGGAAGCTCGCCGGTTTGTACAACCGTTCCGAATGCAGCAGGGGTGTAGAAAGCAGGTATACCTTTACCACCCGAAGCACATCTTTCGGCCAACGTTCCTTGTGGTGTCAATTCCAACTCGACTTCACCAGTCAGGTACATCTTCTCAAAAGTTTTGTTCTCTCCGATATAACTGGCAACCATTTTTTTGATCTGCTTCGTCTTCAACAATTTCCCCAGGCCTGATTCATCTGTACCGGCATTATTTGAAACTGCAGTAAGGCCTTTGAGATCTGGTCTGTTAACGACTTCGTCAATGAGGGTATCTGGAACACCACAGAGGCCGAAGCCTCCGCATAAAACTGTACTGTCCGGCTTCATATCTTTGAGAGCCTCGGAGGCCGAAGGAAATACTTTGTTTATTTCATTGCGGCGGGTGGTCGATGCAAATGTGCGAGCGAGTAATATTGATTGCTAGAACCTCAATTAGAGAAAGATATGTATGGATCAGATTGTGACGGCAGACTACCTTTCTGCTAGTCCTAACATAAGCTCTCGCCGTTCTTAAACACAAATTGTTAGGCATGTTTGCCTTATGGGGACCTAATGAACTGAAGAGCTAAAGAATTGCACCGCCTGTATATTCATCCAAGGGATATGCCGATTTCTATCGTGTCAATGGAACTAAACTGTAGCAAAATAAAGAGCGGCAGCACAAGGAACAACAAATTCAATTTATTGATTCAAATCGCAAATCACGAAGCTGTTTTATGAGAAACGATAAGTGAGATAATTCTCCAGATTTATTATTGATAATGCGGATTGTTCATTCCGGAATCCGGGGTAAGAACATAACCCTATGCAAACCGAAAGGAGGGGCCGTTGGAGCGGAAAAGATTCATCGGAATTATTCCGAAGTTACAAGTCACGGTGAGTGCCAGCGACAGTCACGTGGTTTACACACAACCACAACAACTGGTGAGCCTCACTATCTCACTCCATTTCCACAAATATGTTGCTGTCTTTGTTAATGAGAACCCTGGTGTTATTTTCCATGATGGATGAAAATTTAAACCATCTCTTCTTAATCTGCTCTTTTATTCTTTGAGCTGATATCTCAATCTCAATCTCAAGGCCTACAAATATCTGGGTATTATTGGCTATGGCGTCTCTACAGTTGGACTGGCTCGGCAGCAGACTCTATTTAAGCGGTAAATTTACAGACAACTGATCGTCATTTTGACGTTTTGAAGAGGGCATTTACATTTTATGCCACCAATTTCTTTCTCGATCGTGGCTAAATGAATCGATTATAGGGTATATTAGGCCGAATACATATCCTAGTGGAACCGAACCTACATAAGGTTTGAAGGAAAGTTGCGAAGTAGAATATGTTCCAGTGAGACTGTTTGGCATCTTTCTAGAATTAGTATATGGATTGGTAAAGATGGATAACTGATTCAACGAGGGAGTGGAAGGTAATGGGGAAAAGGGCTAGATTGAGGGCCGGGTTGTGACAAACTGAACTGAGGGTAGTTACAGAAACTGTCTGTGACGCGAAAAGGAGATGATGACTTGAGAGTTTCATAGCAACCTCAGGGATAGAGAAAGAACCAGACTCGTCCGTAATATCTCGATTGATTCATATCAGCTATTTATTACGTTTTCCCAACATCTTTCATGTAGTAGCACTCATGCCCTTCCATGAGGATGAGAATGTTTATTACAAGGATGATAAGTTATAGAATGTTCAAAAAATTGATAGGATTTAGGATATGACAGGAGAAGATGGGAATGTGAGATTTGAAACGCTGAAACTTCTGCTTTGAATATGACTCCGTGACCATAGCATCACATACTAACTACATTCATGGCTTGCTTGCTTCGCTAGTTTTACCCTTATGATGACATAGCGCCCCTAGATGTAATAGTCTCGCCCACCTTCACTTTCTTTCTTGGATCTATTTCAATATTGAAGCGGTACAAAAGCGAAAACGCAAGCATCAAGATTACACGGGAGCCAAAAATCTCTCGGACGATATTTCGAGCCGCCGGTGAAAAGATGACAGCAGATTATCTTCGCGAGTGATATGTTGACCAAGAAAGCGCTTTGGATTAAACCGATCAGCATTTTCGACAAGTGACTAAGCCTCGGTATGTATATACAGGATTTGAATCAACAATTTCCTGTCGGGTCGAAGCACCCTACACATGGTAACCTCGCTCCTCACTCACACGCACCGATGGAGAAATTTTTATGGGGATAATCTCGTTGTAGGAATGATTTGATAGAAAAGAACGAGTGAGGATATAAGTGATACTAATCCCATGGTTCGGTTGTAATGTTGGGTTAGTCTTGGTAACAATCGTATCAAGACAAGATCGGTCTTACCCGTGGCGAATAAGACACCAGAAACAGGTTCTGTAAGCATTCGTGTTGATCCGACACATGGTTATAGCGTGACGTAACATGTCGGCCAGCAGCTTATGATCAGTGTACTATGAATCTCATCGACCATAGAGAGCTTCAGCAGTTATCGTAATTACCAAAGAAGCCCAGCAGTATATATGTACCCAATGATCCTTTGGACATCGATTATGCCAGGAAGATACATCATGGTATTTGATTTCAGATCATATGTGCAGTAGAGATCTTGCGTGTTGTCCCAGGCAGATTGCAACGGTGTCAAGTTTTTGGTCCTTTGGAACATGTCATTATCTTTGTGGGGCGCAATGTTTTTGAATGCAACGGTGAGCAAGCCATTTGATTGACAGACCTGGTCTTAGTCTCTAAAACGGAAAGGTGATCATGCGAAAAACCACATCTGGTGCAAACGGCGGTTAGTGGGAGGGGCATGGGGGCAAGATCAAATGGAGATGAAGAACAGTACAAGATCAGTTGTGATTAGCCGGCCGTGTAAGATAATCTGTAGTGCTGAACGTGCTTCCATATAAAGACAACTTGAGCCGCCGCAAATTTTTGAAATTGATGCCTCCAACCGTTCGAATCACTCAGACATCCATTGTTTCCGAAGCTTTTGATTGGTGGTTTCGTCATACATGTGACGTTACTTTTAAGTTTAAGCGAAATCTTTCGAATCACTGGCGACGACTTTTTAAGGGGCAAAGGACGCGCGGGGAAAAAGATAAACGGGCCGTTGAAGAGCTGAAATATATTATATATACGTATTGGCACCGCGTCATAAATAAAATCAATCCGAAACAAGACCACTCTGTCCATACGATTTCACTAAAGAGATCATCGTCACTCTTATCTATTGTCCCACTTCTTCACTCAATCACTGACTTAGTTTTCCAGACACCACAAGTGAAAACTATGTCTCAAATTCATTCGGAGTATCCTCATAGGGTATTGCTATCGTTGGTGGTTGTATCACTGGAATGACTTTAGCTTTGGGTCTTGGTAATTGAGGCATCTCTTGCAAAATACATGAGCGAAGCCACATCTTTTCCAAGATTGTTGTTGGTGTTGGTGTTGCATTTGCTTCGAACTCTGTTTGAGATATGGAAGCACGCGATCTCAGTGAGTCTATTGCATTCAAAGCCGTCGCAACACATGGCCTCTGTAAATCAAACTGTGCTAACATGTTCGAAGGAAGCAAAGCATTGTACTTTGTTTTCTTGGATGGCTATCACGACAATGGCAGCGAGCCTTCCAAGGTTCTGTTCTCACTCTACAGTTGGGAATACTCTAATAGTGTACGATATATAGTGCTCTTTTTCTTTTCTTTTTTGAATAAACTGGTTAGGTTCATACCCGAGGACATTCCCGGATTCTGCAAGAGGGTAGCAGATGAGAGCGATGATCAAGGTCTGGTCATTCTTTATTTCGCAGATTGCACAACAGTGACAGCAGAAGCGGTGATGGGAGCGGATGGCGTCAAGAGCCATGTTCGACCACCTATATTGGGGCTTGGAAATCATGAAAGTCATGCATGCTACATTTACAAGTGCATCTATCGCGGTCGCAGAACGATAGAAAATGCGATAGCTGAATTGGGTGAGGACATGGCCACGAATACTGAGATGCACCTCGGACTAGACGGTCACGTTATAACTCTCCCTGTTGACGAGGGGAAACTATGAATGTAGTTGCCTTTAGAGGAACTAAAGAAGGCTCGATAGATCCACATAGATCCGCACGTGCGGCGACTGAGCAAGATACAATGAATGAACTTGCTGGTTGGAGCAAGAACGTCACTCCAATTCTTAGCCTGCTCAATGAATATGTTGACAGTTGGGCTATCTTTGATATGCTCGACCACCCTGCGTCTACTTACGCTAAAGAAAAAAAGATTCTGATCGGACATGTAGCACATGCAGCGAGTCCTCATCATGGCTCAGGTGCAGGCTTTGCCATCCAGGACTTCGCCGTACTGGGTAATATTTTTTTGAATCAACGAACGTACGGCACAAGGACAGAAGGAACTCAAGCTATCAATATATCGATATATGGAGAATCCATTGAGTGCATAACCGAAAAAACAAATCAGCTAAATCATCCGCTGGCGCAATAATAAAGAACCATGTTGAGCACTCAAATTATATCTTACTACTACTTGAAAGTCAAACCACCACCGAAGCTGTGCTCACTATTCTCACCGCCCTTTGTAACTTTGCCCGCGGTAACACCGGTCTCAAAGGCACAGCTACCCATATCCAGCTTCTTTGCAGGACCAGAAGGAGAAATATCGAAATCAAAAATATCCATGGGCAAACCAAGAGTCGTACATGCTGGTTTTAGATTGTAAGTGGGCGATCTTGTGGCTTAGAAATTGTCAATTGAACTTACCGTTTGGGATATCTACGATTCCAGCGACGTGACCTTGTACTGGTGCACAGGATAACAAGAGATAGATCTGGTAGTCAGAATACCCAAATCGACGTAGGTATTCGATGCAACGCAAAATAGTCTCGCGGTAGGCGACAGTGACGTCCATGTAGTGCTTTCGTGTTCCATTAGTAAATAAAATCATTACAAAGACTTGCTATACTACTTACCTGCTTTCCATGGTGGTCCACACTGAACCCCTCAAAGGTAAGGTATCTTCCTGGTCCGTAATGGGGCTCGACGGGGCCGGGTAAGTAGAGTGGTGATTTCATACCAAGATCTGCTATACCATTTTTCATTACCTTAAAATTGATGGTGATGACACCGGACATCTCAATGGCACCGCAAAACGAGATTTCACCGTCGCCCTCTGATTTCACAGTTATTACTTTGAATGAATAGATAGACAACAGAAAGGACCACTTACGGGAGAAATGGAGATCTCCAACAGAGAACTTGGCTCCCTTCACATGTACTGGAAGGTACACCTCATCATGTCGTCAGTATTCACTTTCAATCATTTTGCTCCTGGGTAATCTCACCTTGCTTCCTCTGCTCAAATTCTTGATGTCACAGTTTCCGCCATGTTCGGGGCGACCTAACAAATATCAAAATTTGAACAGCAAATTGGGACCACATGTGAACACAATACCCGGGATTGTTCTTGCGCCTTCGCGGCCAACCTTTGTTTTGATGTCCTCAGATGCCGAACCAGCATGCACGTTTTGAGGGTTAGGTGGTTGAGCAACGATCCTGTCCAGCTTGTTGGCAGCTATCAATTCACCCTCTCGTTTGTTCCATGTGGCTAGAACCTGTAATCAATCATCAGAATATAAATATTTTGAAGGGACAGTGTAAAATGAATGGTGAGACGATCGGGATGGTCATAGTCTGACCGAAGTCTGACTTTGAGAACCTTCGACTATAAAAGAGATAATGAGCTCTTTGAATATAGCATGGCATGTTGAGATTGATCTGCCACATCCCAAGTAAATTCAACACGTGTACCAGATTCTAAGACCAGGAAAGTTTTATTTCGAGACTGTGGCCCCGACTATACAAGTCGCTGGATTCAACTCTCTTGCCGAAGTGCTCCTTTGAGAATGGGAGGAAGAGTAAAAATAATAGCTTAGAAACCTACTTCTGCAGATGGTGCACAACCAAGAATACCAGGGTGAATCAATCCAGGAAATTTGACATGGGGAATATGCCGCGATGAGCAATAGATCCCCTCAAAATCCCAAATTGCTTTAGCTCTATATCGCCACTCATTAGTTCTAAAATCCAGAGATCAATCAAATTAAGACATACGCCGATGGGTAAAGTTCATCCAGGAAGCCACCTCCGTTTTCTTTGGCGAAGACACCTAGGCAGTCAACGTCAATATTAAGTCTATGAAAACCGCTTGAACAATTTGTTGCTCACCGGTGCTATATATAATCAGTAATCATGTATATTTGACATGGATTGCAAGTGACTTACAAGCCCCAAGGATGCTCTTGATGTGGCTGTACATCCATTATTTCAACAAGCAATACATCTCCTGGCTCTGCTGTCTCGATTTCAAATGGCCCAGACAAGTAGTGGATCTTGGTAAGATCGACATTTTTTACATCATCTGCACTGTCATCGTTCTCTGAAGCAGCCATGAGTAAATGGTTACGAAGACAATGATGTGGGTCGAAAGCTTACTGATTTGACCTCCAGTCCAGTCAACCTTTAATAATGCGATTAGCCACTATTTTGAAAAAGATCACGATGTAAGGGACACTTACACATTCTATCTTAACGGTTTCACCATTCTTGATGGTGTCAGCGAACGGAATATCTGGATGCCATCTGTTATGAAGCTTCGGTTGACTTTCTGCAGGCTCATCAAGTGAAACTTTGCAGATATTGCGGATTTCTGATCGACCCATTGTATCCTGTGGAGTCGAGTTGCAATAGTTACAGATGGGAAGAAGGAAGTAAGGTGTCGATTACGTTCACAAGTTTGTTGTAAAAAGAGAAGGCCAGACGAAATTTGACGATGTGGTCAAAAGTGAAATGAACAGGGAGAATGCACTATCACTCACTCTTATACTTTAGGTTACCTAGTAGGTAGTCAACCGAAAATGGGATATCACTCCTATCAATTCCTATTAATTCCTAGATACTGATAGATATCCAGGTAGCTGATCAAAGAAGAGACGTAAGAAATGATAAGAAAAAGGACGTTCGGCAGCTCTTATCGCAAATTACAAATTACAAATTACCCCTCCTCTCTCACATGAATCGAACCAATCATCTGTGCAGACCAATCTGAGTGGCACTCGAATTAAGAGAGCATGGGAAGTAGGAGGAATGCGGGGTTCATCGGCTTGGAAAATATGTATGACACTAAGAATTTCAAAAGAAAGGGAATCATTCAACTGTCTCGGGAAGTTCATGATGAATAAAGTGTGCCTGGCATGAGCTTGGAGTTTGGCAATAGAACGTAGCATGATTAATATCTAGTAAGATGCAGTATACAATGTTACACAGATGTTTCTTAGTATCTTACCGACCATCTGCTTGGTAGCCGTAGAACACGGCAAACGTTTCAGTCATGTTGTTCAGATCACTGGGTGATTTTGCATGCTACCAAGCTTGGCCATATACTCTCTATTTATAACATCCATCCATTCATTACCGTGATCTTAACTCGCTGTACGGCGGAGGCACTTCCGTGGCCGATGATGAAGCTTTCTCGCCTGAAACGCCCTGCGTGACTTCATTCCTACTGGATGTGTTCAGAGAATCTAGTTGGTCGAGTTTGAGGTTCAAGAACTCATGCTTGTTCTTCCACTTTTGTTGGCTAGCAGCAAAGTTGTCCTCTTGTCCAACAGGTGGGGGCGGGTCGGTAATTTTGGTAATAAGATATGCCGTGGATGCTTCTGCAATACCATAGACAAGTACACCGAGCAAAGGGATTCGAAGGAATATGTAGAACCCGATACCAAAGCCAAACAAGAGTCCTTCTCGATCATGAAACCAATTCTTCTTCTGCTCCTTGGTAAACTTGATACGAGCGAAGTATGGCTCAAGCTAGACCAGTCAGATACAATTCACATCACGATAACAATTCGAAAACTCACCAGTTCACGCATCAAACTGCGTGACGAGAAGTAACTCTGTAGAAAGATTACGAGATATCTACGAGGCAAAAAGATACCCGTGCCAAACACTATAAGGCCGGGACCAAGTCCTGCAGCTCTAAGGACTGTTAGTATGAAATATATCATATATCGTATTTCGATTGGGTTTCGTACTTATTGAATGTATAGAAACTGGCAGCCGGAAGCACGAATCTTCCCAGGATCGGAACGTAAGATAGAGCATATACTGCCAAAGAGAGCCCCGCCTTCTTTCCAAACTTTATCAAAAACATGGACATGTTCTCGGCTGTGCTTGTTTTATGGGTTGTGCCATCTCTCTTAGGATATCGTCGTAAATTTGGATAATATTCGTCTCTTAATGTGGACCGTTCCTCTCCTTTATGTTTCTCGTAATATGTTTCGTCAACGAACGCGAGGCTCATCATGAACCTGTGAGGGTTAGTAAAGAATCGCAATTCAATGGGATTTGTGCGCTCGCATCGAGATACTCACATGTTGTCAAGGGTTGGTGTGACACGACTTAGTATACTCATGAGAAAGAACGGAACTTGTAAAACATGATTCTGGATAAGATCTAAGCCCTCGACAACCCTGTTGTCGAAAGTAGAGGCTCCTAGGTCTACAACAAATGACATGAGCCATAGGAAGACTCTCACACCGAAAATCTGCTACTTGTTAGCAATCAGCAAAAAGTGCCGAAGTATGGTGAGAAGTCGTACGGGGATCTCGATAGCTAATCGAATTACGACGCCTGCCAGAACCGCGAGAGCAGCCTGCTTGTAATGCTCCGAAGTAAACAATTGCGGATTTCGCAGAGCCCTTAAAGCTACAACGCAGTCAGTCAGCACCGGATTCCAATGTATAACACGGTATTATTGTCGTTGTGCTCATATATGAAACTGACCTCCCACAATTGTCAATTGGGCTCCTCGCAGAATAGCGTTCAAATCGAAATGATCGATAGACAATTTCTCCTTCAATTCATCACGATCTTTGAAAGGCTTCTGCAACCTTTTTGAATCCATATTTGCCTTGCCTATACTTGAGTGGACGATAGTCAAATATTGAAGGTTGAAAGAAGGATGAGAAGAATGTGTAGGTATCAATCAGCCTTCTTATCTCTAGCTATTGGACATGGACCTGTGGGTAGGTAGTAGGAGTATTATTAGTGTAGGAGTAATATTAGTGTAGGAGTATTATTGTAGGAGTATTATTAGTAGTAGTCAGTACGAGTAGTCGTGGTATGTATATTACACAATCTTTTTTTTTTCAATCCCAGTAATACGCTGCACACGACAGCTCAGAGCTCTAAGAAGCTACGAGTACAACATTCCTGGTTCGGCTTATGCGACGTAATCATTTTGACCCCTCATTACGATATCCATTGAATTATCCATTATCCATTACCCATTACCAGTAGGTATCCATTGCCCGTAGGTATGTACGATACTGTAAGTGGAAAAGTAATACGAGCAACGAGCAACGAGCAACGAGCAACGAGCAACGAGCAATGGTCCATATACCGTTTATTGACATCTTTCAGTCTTTCTTCGTAAGGTTAAATGGAGTCCCACTGTATTCTCGAGTGTATCTACTACCAGAGACTCGTCAATGAGACCATTCAAGTATCTTGCACCGGTACATCTGCACCGGTACATTCGCATCGATTGCTTCCACGTTGGCTGAACCTATCAATACCTTACGATCCTCACATCTCAATTGTTGGGGAGCGTTTGAAATTGCTTCGGAACAGCAAGTTGAAGGTCTGGGGCACATCTTACTTCCTGCTAGGTACGGCACGTACGGGCACACAACCTCCCTCGAGAGTCAAGACAAGACAACTAATAATAACTTAACCTTGATCACTCCACTGTCTGATCCCCCACTACAAGCTGCATTCTAGCTACATTATTACTCTACTGTATGCTCCGTGCAATGCGATCCGCCAATGTCCGAACTTAATAAAATCTCCAGGAAATTGAAACAGTGTGAATGTGAATGGGACTTTGACTTAATTGTAAATTCATACCGTACATCCTCCGAAATCATACATGTTGGATAAATACTGACTTTGAGGAATGAGAGTATGAATGTGTTGAAGAGCAACATTGTAAGCGCGCGGTCTCGTCAGCCATAGATGTTCAGTACATATATACCTGCCGCTATCGTATGTATACACACTAAAGTCAGGTACATCTACAAATATAAACTTCCTTGCTTCTTATAACCACCACAATCAATAGTGCCTTCTACTGTCCCGGGCACACACACTCGCACATCTTTAATCTTGATACTCTACTCTACTCTACTCTACTCTACTCTACTCTACTCTACTCTACTCTACTCTACTCTACTCTACTCTACTCTACTCTACTCTACTCTACTCTACTTCACTCGTACACTCTACATTCTTTCTTGAAATTTCATCCAAGAAATAGAATTGCCAGGAAGCAGCCACCTTAGGGTGATACATGGAACTGCCTGTACCGTCTTGAAACTCGCCGAATCTAACTGCGACAGCTTGCGGAACCCAACTCCATATCTCAAATTTGCATTTATTTTCGACGTTCAAAAAATCGCCACTTATCGCGCAAATGTGCAATACCATGATGGTCATCAGACAGGAAATATAAAAAGTAAATCGGCTCAAATTGCCAATGGCTTATTCTTCGTTGTCGGCACGCGCTGTGTCGGTTTCTGATCGATCAATATCGACTCCCGATCCCCAAATCGAGACACTTTATAGTGTCGATGGCGCCCGCATCATATCTTTTTCAATACCGTCGCAACCTTCGTCGCGACCGAGCTCGAGTAATGGACCTGCGAAGGAAAATACGGAAATAGGTTCTTCTCTGAGGTGGTCTTCCCCAGGGGAAAGGACAATCGCCGCTGGTACGCGTTTTGTGGCAATTTTGTGTTCGCTCTAAGAATGAATACTCATGCTGATGTGAGATTTGCAGGCACTTTGCGCATCTATAGAGCTCCCGAATCTGTCGCGTTTTTCAATTGTCAGAAAGCTTTAAAGCCGATATTACCTCGAAGTCAATGCTGGTTTGTTTCGGACGATGGATCTAGCAAATTCGTGTTGCAAGTACGAAGGCTACAGGAGTACTGGCGAATCGAGATAAGCAACACAACTCCCGAAGAAATTAAGCAAGGAGAGGAACTCAAGAAGATACTGGCGCAAGTGTTGTTATATGAAAAGACTCCTTGTCCGTTCCAAAGAACGTTTTCTGTTGATCTGCCGATTGCTCTGCAAATACCTACCACGCAAAAACCGTGGAAGCCAGTACAAAGATCGTCATCTAGAATTCCTTTACCTCGGGGTGACCTTTATCCTATTGCTTTGAAGTCAACCTCGTTGACCTCAAACTCGCCAAAGCTGTCATGCAGAAGAACCCGCTCTTCTTCCCCACTTCAGACTTCTGCATTGCATCGATCCGCGGCTAGCCCCACAGAGACATGCATATCAGACCTGCAATTCCAAGAAGAAACGCCAGAAACGTCTGTAGCCAAATCTACGAATCCAACAGTACACTCTCCAACATACCCACTAAAAACTCGTGCAGTCGAACCTCAACCAACAGAATATGGTGTAGCCTCATCAGAATCTATACTCACCGTCTTGTCCCGTGTAGAGGTTGGTGAAGGTAGTGATAGTGACGAAACGTGCGACACTAATGCTACAGTTAAAGCTCCCGCTCAATCGCCACGTTCCCAATCACTTCCTGGCTCCAGAAGTCCCTCACAAGTGTTACATCACTGTAGTCGATCAATCACGGCCCCCCCTGTCCTCTCTCTAGTCACAAGTCCACCTTCAAAGCGTCGAAACAGGCCTCCAGTGAGCAAAATTGTAGTCGGCGACCCTGATTCAGAGCTCTCATCAAGCGTCGATTCGTTTCACTCTACACAGTCATGGCACTCTCCACTTGATGTACCACCGTCACCCCCCCTGTCCGGTCCACCTTCACCTATCACTTTTCCCTACCCCCACGATAATATTGTCCTTCCAAAGAAAGTACATCCTACGCAAGCAATCTCACAGCTTAATGTAACCCCCGAGACACACGGAGCATGGCACACACCTTCACTCATGAGTACATCTCCTCGAAGTTTGTCACCTGCTCCAAAGACACCGACTTTGGTTAATGATTGCGGCAAGTTTGAAGATGAAGCCTTTGAGGCCATTACTCCTTCACCACCAAGGTTGAGACAACGTGGTACTACAGGTAGCAACTCACGAAGAAGAACACTATCGCCTCTCCCTGCTGCAGTAAACCTGTTTTCTCCACCACCGGGATCACGGCGACTACAAACCGCTCGACATCTTCCAACAGCCATCATCCAAAAGACATGTGAAATTCTTTTGAGTCCTCCAAGTCATTTACTGCAAGTGATGATTAACGTTGCATCTAAAATCGCAGCGGGTGAATGGAGAGGGGTGCTACTCGGTGAGGGAGAGGCTGTACATTGGGATTTCACCGAAGACGAATATCAAGGCGAAAGTTGGACTGAGGATGACTTTGGATTTAGTCTTACTCCCGCGCCTTCAAGACGAAGGGATGTTTCCTCACAATCTAAGAAGGATACGACTTCCAGCGAGAGTTGGGAGGTCGATTAAGCTTCTATTTGTACACCATAAGCCCACCATTTGTGCTACTATGATTTTGTAATTGGCGCTTGGTATAATTTGTATTAAAGAAGATTCACTAGGAGTATGAGTGGGAAGGTCATGAAATTTTCAATTTAGTTGAAGTGGTGCTTGTGATTTTGACGGGCTTAATTCGGACATGGTTTGGGCGTGTATAGATAGTAAGGATATGATGCATTAATATCATAGAATATGCCATGTAATAGATCATTTGGGTCATTTTTTCATATGAAGATATCTATTTTCTTAACAAATTGTGCGTATCCTAGTGTTGTGGATTTGGTCTCACGTAAGGAGGAGATTGGGCGCAAACGGCGTCTTGACTTCACAGAGGTCATATTAGATTAGGAATTCGCCCAATGAGCAATAAGCGCAAGGAACTCGACCAACAGTGTTCTAATTCATAGCTGTTACTACTTCTTGCTCTTCTACTCATACTTTACGTAAACACATTTCATTATCATCATACTTCGTATCCTGTCCTAATCTACTACGCTCTCACGGCCTCCCAATCCTCAACCTCCACGGTCTCGCTTCACTTCCACGCCCCTCGTTCAAGATCTTGACCTTTCCCCGAATTACGAAAGTCGTCCTATTTGAGTAAGGCACGTGCTATAGAACCATGGCAAGTATGTGGATGATGATTAACAAGTCGATGGTATCGAGATTAATCTAAAGGTATCTACGCTTTTCACTTTCTTCGAT
Source organism: Botrytis deweyae (assembly GCF_014898535.1). Taxonomy (NCBI): domain Eukaryota; kingdom Fungi; phylum Ascomycota; class Leotiomycetes; order Helotiales; family Sclerotiniaceae; genus Botrytis; species Botrytis deweyae. The sequence continues at coordinate 43,632 of NW_024066250.1, forward strand.
TCAACCTTACCATAATTGAAGGTTTTTTCCACTACCCCGGAAATCCTCCCCTAGCCATTTTTCTCGCTCTCCCCTCCCTACGATTATGGTTAGCTCTCGATCCCTTATTCGCTTCTTTCCTCTGTCTAGCGACGTCAGTCTCCTTATCACCACTCGTACCCGCCACGTTTCCATTGCCTCTTCCTCTTCCTCCGCCACCTCTCCCACCTCTACCCGGTCCTCTAATCTTGCCTCCTCTACCCCTATTGCCATTTCCATTCCCATCTTCCTCTCCCTCAACAGCTTTCCACGACGTACTCTCCAAACTTGTTTGTTCTCCTTTGAACGTGGCGAATCGAGTTTCAAGTCGTCGCATTTGCCTAGGGTCACGAGAAAGCATGACTGCCCACCCCTCGAGTGCTTCGTCCGTCATGCCTGTATCTTGTCTTATAGCTGCTCTTTCTTTGCTTCTACGAGTGGTTGCATCCCTAGCAAAAATGCTTGGTGACGACTTGTAGGCACGGAAGAGAGTTTCGTCATGTGCACTCTGTTGTGAGTTGTTGTCAGGGTTGGATTCTTCGGGGTTGGCAGAATCAACTGTTCCGCCGACATCGGCTACATCATATGTGTCGTCTCTTTCATCATCGTCAGAATCAAAAGCAGCAAGTGCGGAGAGAATTGCGGCTTTATTGGGAGCGGTGGAGCGATCTTGGAGCACATCATCGGCGGTTTGATCGGGGTTGCGACGTCCGAAATGCAGGCGAGATGCATCAACCGTGAGCTGGTCAAGTTCGTCATCATCAAAGATATTGCGGCGAGTAGGAAGTTGCGGGGGAGTTGAATGAGGTACTAGGTCGTTGTGACTTGAAGATGGTTCGTTGGGTAGTTCGCTATAGAAATGGTTAGAGTGGTGAGTTTGGAAGAATGAGGGCACATACAAATCCTCATGTCGATCAGCATTATTTAAACTTGGTGGAAGGGATCCGTCCAGAAGATGAGATATGACTTCCTCCGTATTATCATTATATTCTTCAAGTAATTTCACAATAAAGCCTGATCCAAGATCTGGGAACAAATCCTGAACTTGTGATATGAGACTCATCTGATGAACGTGTACACTACTATTTTCATGATCATCAGTGTCGACCAATCCCTTGCCTTTGTTAGGTTTCTTCTTGAAAAGGCGTACAGGCCTGCCGCTACCCCCAGGTTTACGAAAGCCTTGTAAAGTAGCAATCACAGACTTTGCTCTGCTCGACCCCGAGCCACTAGCATCGATTCTTTGTTGAAGTTGCTTCAACACAGGTGTTACTGTGACCAACTCTGCAACCAACGAGTCATTCACATTAGTTGGACCTTTCTTATGTGCTTCAGCCGCAGCACTCAAGGAATAAAGTCGGTCGACTAGTGATGAAAATCTTGGTTTGGGGCTTTCTGTAAGCCCAATAATACAGAGATAGATAGTAGAGATGATGATCTTTCGTAGTGGTGGATTCATGAGCTTGTAACAACTTATAAGAGCATCCACGAAATCATCCCCAGCCATGAAGAACGAAGCTGCTTCAGGAGAAGCGTGTAACAGTTGATTTAATCGTCTCAGTTGTATTTCCGAACCTTTGAGATCTCCCTTAATCCCAGCATCCAGTTCTTCTGTCAACAAGCTCTTGAGACTGCCCAGCGAGCCCTCGATTACTGAAGAGTGCTTGCTCCATACCAATGTTGTGACTTTGTTGCCCTTCTCCTTCCCATAAACTTTACATACATCTGCGAGAACTTCCCATCGCAGTAACGATTCAGGTGACTTGTCAACGCCAACCAGCCTATAGAACAGAAGATATGCTTGCTTGCGAAGTTGCTTGGTCTTTGAGGGATTGGCTAACGAGTTTTCGTCATGTGATAGAGCTGTTTCGGCAAAGTAGGATGCCAGGAAGTCCGGTAGGGATTCATCTTTTGCTGATATTCGTACGAAATCTGGAGATGGTATTGATAGATGTGCTTCAGTCAGAGATATCCAGGCATCTAAGCAAGCTTCCCACTCTCCCGGTAGCATATTTGACCTCCATGATAGTTTGGGATATGGAACTAAAGGTGGGAGAACTATTGATTTTGAAGCCATCTCTAAATTCTGCTGTAGTATCGGTAGAATGGGAAGTAATTGTGACCTCGTGAGCTAGGATGATATATTGAGGCCAAGTCAATAGGTGGAAGTAGGTCCTTGTGTGGTACACCAATGCTTTCCTCGTCTGGTCAATTAATTTGATGGAAACTTAAATAAGCTAAAATGTATTGGAAAGTTTTGGTCGTGTGGTACTTTTAAGAGATTGTGTTTGGCGAAAGGAAGAAAGTGCAATTGAAGAATTTAAATGTATCAAAATATGTACAATACATGCTCTCGCCGTTTGACTCAATATGTAGGTATATCATCAAATTACTTCTGCTGCTACTGCACTCGGCCACACTTATCAACTTGACCCACCTATCAAATCAATGATGATGGCATCTTGGATGAAAATTATATAGATGCCTTAAATTGAAGTTGCATGCCACGCAAAATATGTTAAGGCATTAATATTCGTGAGACCCCATCGATGTAGTCCTCAACCAATAGAATCCATTCGTTTAACCCTGTAATGCCAAGACTTTCTCCCACAGTTTTCGTGAATCTTCAATTTTATCTAATCTTCGCGCCAAATTTCAGAATTCTTTTTCCACGACCACCTTCATCACTTTGCCGCAACTGGAACCATCGTTCGAGTCTTGAAGGAATAACATCAATCAATAGAATCCCATTCTATCAATCCATTCAATCTATCAGCAAATATGTCTTACAACAAGGATAAGGATTTCGCCGGTGAAGGCCCAGTACGTTTCCTCCAAATACATTCAACATTCCCCCCTCGTTTGCGCGAAGTCCAGATCGCATATCGAATTGGAAATATACATTATGAAACTAACCTATCCCCCCTTTCATACAAAAACCCACAAGATCAGAATCACCCTCACCTCCAAGAAGGTTGAGTCCCTCGAGAAGGTCTGCCGTGAGCTCATCGAGCGTGCCAAGGGAAAGGATCTCCGCATCAAGGGACCAGTCCGTCTCCCAACCCAAACCTTGAAGGTTACCACCCGTAAAACCCCTTGTGGTGAAGGTTCCAAGACCTGGGATTGCTTCGAGATGAGAATCCACAAGCGTCTCATTGAGTACGTCCCTCCCGCATTCTTTACAATTGGAAATCTGGCAGAAGATCAAGAGGATTAGAGAAATCTAAAGAGAGAACAAAATACTAATTGCATAATAGTCTTAACGCCCCTACTGAGGTTGTCAAGCAAATCATCATCAACATCGAAGCTGGTGTTGAGGTTGAGGTTACCATCGCTGCATAAATTAGTTGAATGTGATGAGAAAGGGAGGAAATGATGGTGAAGAAATAGGTCGACCACTTTATGAGGGTAGACAATTGAACGCTGTTCCTCTCATTTATTGATACTCTTTATGATACTTGTGTGATACTTTGTGACTGAGATTTATACTGCCAATTTGTATTTCTGTTGATAGATCTTGACGTGTTGTGACGAATCCATCGCAGGCAGAAAATACGTAGCATGCAATCTCCTCTTCCTCGGTCTCCCTTTGAGCAACACGATGCTATGGTAAGATCACATTCGACTTTCAATTGCCTCGAAAGGATATGGCTTTCCCCTGCCCTGCCTGTCACTCCCATAGGCATCCTCATATCCACGCCTATGCACACCCCCAACTCTGTACGATATACTGAATCATTCTCCTCGGCATCATCCTCCCCATCTCAACCTCCAACCTCCAATCTCCTCAAACTCGACACTTATATCTCCATCCCCAAGCATTCCAAGACAACAAATCTCCACCACACCATATAAAAACATATCATGCTTGAAGCACAACGGCTTTGTGAAATAATAATCTATATAAATCATCAAAACCGCTAACTCTAGCCCCCCATCTTCTCCTCACCTCCTCACCTCCTCACCTCCTCACCTCCTCACCTCCTCACCTCCTCACCTCTCCAAACTCATGCTCCCATCCAACCAACCAACCAAATCAAATCAATATTATCCTCAAGTCTTCCACACTCCCCCTCCCCCGCACACCACAAACCCCCAAACCCCCAAACCCCCAAACAGATCCCCCTCCCAAGCTCCCAGGAATAGAAAATAGCGAACTAACCTCGAAGTCAAGTCAAGTCGAATCAAGTCGAATCAAATCAACTAGAAAATAGCGAACTAACCTCGAAGTCAAGTCAAGTCAAGTCAAATCAACCCTATACACACACCATCACAATACCATTACCCCCCCCCCCCCCCCCCCCCCCCCCCCCACAGAAAACCAACTAACTACAAGAGTTCGAATATCGAATGTCGAATGTCGAATGTCTCGATTTCCAACCATCTCGTCCGCAATATACATATATATGTATATATAGTTGCTTCAAGAGCACTTGCGAAAGATGCACAATCCCTTTCTCTCTCTCCGGCAAACGTGAGGTGGTAAAAGAAGGACTTCCAAAGTTCCAGATCCAGATCCAGTTCCAGCTTTCAAATCTCAACTCTTTACCACTCCTGCAATCCCGATATTGAGTTCTATTCAAACATACGCTTGATTCCTCGTATCTGAACAAGAGAGACTGATACAATCAATTGCGGATCTTGTTCGCATGGCCGAATCATACCAGCTCCTATGCCGCCTTCGATAAATATTGAACCTCGAGGTTCAGATCACTCAAGCCCCTCAATAGATCCCATCACCACATCATGTATCACACGAAACAAACTAAGACTAAAAAGTCCCCGATAATCATATCATCAATTCAGGTTGGTATCGTCATTTCTCTCTTTTATCCCTCCAAATAAAAACTACAATATGTACAATCGAAAAGTATCTCCATCCTATCATCAAGCTCACAGCACCATTTTGCACCCTCAGCCCATCTAATCTCCCCACCACGAATCGCGCGCAATATATACTTGGAGCCTAGTACCCAACAGTCGGCTCTCAACAGTATGAAATACACTCATGTTTTATCTCAGATTTCCATTCATCAATTCCTTCCACTTCATCAAGTACAATAATAGCAGAAAAAAGTTTTGTATGTTCACACCACATGTATGTACATATTGGTTGTAACCCCCAAAGAACGCCGTGAATACTCCAAAGGTTAGATCAGATCGTCATTCAGGTCAGGTCTGCGTGAGAATTTAGACCAAGCCAGCTGCTACATCAGCGGGAGAGTTTCCAAGGTATCCCCAGGATTGTTCTGCCATGTAAAGAGCTGCGGTGTTGACCTTCCAGTAATCATTGAATGTACTGAAAAGGAAAACGTTGGATGCGTTGGAAGCGAAAAGATCCTTGATAGCTGCTATGGCAGTGGTCTGAGCCTCAGGAGAGGCGACAGCCTGATCGTGAGATGTTCCAGCGGATGGCCATCCGGTCTCAGTGATAACAATGTCCATATCAGGGTTGGACAAGAGGGCTCTCAACTCGGAGATTTGGGTGCTAAGGAAGGTACCAGCAGCATCGGCGGCGGTGTTGGTATCGAAGAAAGGATGGCAATTGACGGCGCAATAATCAACATTGTCGCAAAGACTTGGGTAAAGCTTAGTGGCAGCCAAGGTGTCAACGGCTACAACCTTTCCAGGGTAGTTGGCGGCAGAAAGGATAGATTTAGCAGTAGCGACGGCACTGGCAACACCAGCAGCATCAGTCACAGCGTTGTTGACCCACTCGTTTCCAATGGAGATGGTAGTGATCAAACTCCAGTCACCATCAACAGCATCTACAATTGCTTGAGTTTCGGATGCAACCTCGGCGAAATCATATACACCAGCAAAGATCTTGAAACCATACTTCTTGGCGGCTACCAAAGTAGTGGTGACTTGATTGCAATCCGTTCCGTAGATACGGACGGTAGAGTATGTTGATGGAATTGCGGCAAAGTCTGCGTTCACTTGGTCTTGAGTCTTGCAAGCGTTATTGGCCATGTAAGGAGAGTATGCGAATCCATATCCTCCAGATGATGCAGCGACAGCTGAAGTGGATGCGGCTGCAGCAGAAGAAGTGGTGGAAGAGCTCGAAGAAACTGGGACCGGAACAACGGCAGCGCTGCTGGAAGAGCTGACAACGGGGGCAGCAGCACTAGTAGAAGTAGCGGCAACGGGGGCGTCAGCGCTAGTGTAAGCTACAGAAACTGCGACAGAGGCGGCGACAGAGACTTCTACACTTGGAACTTGAGCTGCCGGTGTGCTTACAGCATCAGCAGTAGTTTGAGTGGATGGTTGAACGGCAACAGCAGCGGCAGCTTGAACATCGGCAGCTGGAGTAGTCGTAGTGGCGGCACTCGAGGTAGCGACAGATGGGTTCGATTGATAGATGGTCGTTGGCTCGTTGTCGATATACTTGGTAGTAGTTGAAAGAGGAGTACCGTCAGTGCTAACATAGATGATGACTTCTGGAATTTCGGTAGCCGCGACGACAACGGTATCAACCACTGTAACCAAATTTCTCTTGTCATGAATAGCCCGGTGAGCATTATGGCGGTCTGTGATGTGTTAATAAGAATTGTAAGAATGGGTTGCGCCAGCGAATACATACTAAATGGTTGAGCCAAAGTCAATTGGACAAGGGAGAAACCCGCGAGGGACAGGATGGCGCTCTTCATAATGAATGTGATATTGAGAGAAAGAATGTGTTGGTTTGAAAGTCGAAATAGATTCGATCTATTGCCGGCCAGCGGTTAGTTCAAGGTCCAATGTCAAGTTGACAAAATAAACAAAAACAAGACAAGGAGGGAAACATGTATTTGTTATGAGATTATGAGAAGGACAAGACCTAAAGTATTGGAGTCAAATAAACTCCTTGGGTAGGGTAGGAAATTCCATGTTGATCTCTAGGACTCTAGGACCTTACAAGCCGCGAGAATGGCTTGGTGAAGTTTGAAAACAGGAACGAAATTAACCCACCTTGAATTTCGAGGTCGTTGGAATGTAAATGTGATCTTGAGAATGTTGTCGTCAAGAAGGCTTAGTCTCAATTGGGTATCAACGACGACAGGAATGTTGTATTTTCTTGGGAGTAATCGAAATGAGTGACTTGATCTCGAGGTTTCAAGGTATAAATGAGTGTTGGGCAAAAGCAAGCAAAAGATGCGCGGCAAATTTTGCAATTGTAGTTGTCGACTTTAGTTCTGAAAGACTTCTAGGTCCAAGAAATCAATGAAAAGGAAGGTTGTGAGATTTGACTGAATATCAAATCGTCGTTGATAGAGAGAGAGAGAGAGAGTGTGTGTGTGTGTGTGGGTGTATATGTTTGTGTGAGTGGATATTGAAGGATAGTGATGAGAACTCGAAGATCAATTCGACTTTCTGAAAAGAGATTAGAGACTTTATTAATTCTGGTGGTGGAGAATGATAATCAAATCAAAAGTAGAGGAAGGAAGCAACGATAGAGATTGTTATTATTATTATTGTGGTTGTTGGAGGAGGCTTGGTTTTGTTTACGGAAGCACCTGGGCACTTACTTGTTTTAATTTACAACTCCACTCCGCAATTCACTCTCAAGAAAGTGGAGAGTCAGATTTTTTTGGTTGCCCAGGTGGTGTTGACTGTTAAGAAGTGAAGGCCCAATCAAGTGAAGGTGAAGTACGATGTAAAAGAAAGGCAAGGAAGGGAAGAAGGAAGGAAGGAAAGAAAGAAAGGAAAGATCAAGAAATGATCAAAGTCACAGTCAAATTCTAATCCGAACCACGAACCACGAACGGTATAACGGTATAATGGTGGAGGTTGACCGGGGATGAGAGAGAGAGATATTAATTGACGATGAGATTGGACCAAAGAGGAAAGAGATGCCCCTCTATATCTATGAAGATCAAAAAGTCTAGAAGATGCGAAAGACCAACTTTCTTTTCCCCGGTCAAGGTAATTTGAGGAATAATACTGTGTGTGTGTGTGTGTATAGAGTTTGAAGAATGGAAGATATAAGATATAAGATATCAGATATAAGTTACCTAGTATATGTTATATATAATAAGTTATAACTTACAAAGACTAAAAACTAAAGTCTAAAGATTACCCAGTACCTAGCAATGATTGAAGATTGTAAAGAGTGAAGGCGGCATGATAATGACATGTATTATGATGTATGGGGTAGAAGAAAAAGAGAACATATGGGGTCTTAATTCTGATCTGGTCAAGGGAGGGCAAGGAGAAACAGAAGGAAAAGAAAAAGGTTCATCCCAACTTCTTCATCTCAAGGCTTCAAGGCTTCAAGGTCACATCTGGTCACGACCCCAAAAGGCCTCGATGAAGACTCGAAACTCAAAACTCGAAACTCAAAACTCAAGAGCTCCCTCACCACATGGAAGAACTTTTTTGACCAGTGGAAATGAAATTGAAGATCCAGAAAGTGGATGAAACCAGGATTTCTGGGTGTGACAAGTACAAACCATTTTACCACCTCTTTCCAGATTACAGTACTCGGTGTTGTTTTAAATGAATGCCGACCACAATTTAGCTAGTGTATATCACACCAAAATTTATTGAAAGTCATCTATTTCAAAATTCAATTATAATTTAATCACAAAGATTTAGAGTATAAAATTTTACCAATTTATAGAGATTTAATTGAATTTTAAAAATATTCTTTCAAATTATAATATTTTAATATGATTATTGAATTATTTAGAAAATCAAGATATTGAAAGTATAGAAATGAAAATTCGCTTATTTTCAGGCTTTGAATGCCTAAGGCCAACCATAAAAAAAGCATTATTTGAAAGAGATTTTTATTCTATTAAAAGTATTTCAATTTGATTTCAAAAACTTTGAAACTTTGATATTAGATTTATTTATTGATATTCTATATATATTCAAGATTTGAAGAATATAGTTATATTAGTTCTTTTAATATTGAATTTTGAAAATACTAAATAAGTATAGTTTTGGGTGAGGAATTCGGTTAGATTTGAGGTCGGCATTCATTTAAAACAACACCGAGTAATATATCATATATACCTAGTATCCACTTTATATATCATGGTAATATTTTCTGACACTTCTGACACTTTCTGACTGTACCGGGGCACTTACTATATTTCTGTACTCACTCACTCATACTCGAGTAGTAATCAGTACATATGAGGTAGATGGGTACAGATCCAATACATAATATTAGATTTCCTGTTCATCTCCAAATCACAAACCCCTCGGAGTCTGACCATAACTCTGATCATTCTGTTCTTCTCGACTTCTCGACTTCTCGACTTCCCGACCGTATATTCCTCTCCTTCCTCATTCGGCATTTCTACATCTCAATTTTCATCTCATCTTTTTTTTTGGTGTACCTACTACCTACTACCTACTCGTAAATTGTAATCTTATCATACCTCCCCTACCCCCGAATTGGTGAAACTTACTATTATGCAATGCGTATCCCCGAACAACAACCTTATATCATAAATTACCCAGGTACATTCCCTCAACGTTACTTGGATGTCATCAGTACTTTGTAGTTATCCAATCTCCCAATGTCGTGTGTGGCCAAGACTCAAAAGCTTAAGAGAAGTATTACCAACCCATAATATTTCACCAACCAACCTCACCAGATCTCGCATACAAAAACTTTTCGTTCGCAAAGTTACAACTTACAACTTACAACTTCCAAGTGACAACCCGTTCCAAAGAAATTGTGGAATCCGGAACCTTATCCAAACCCACCTACCTACAGAGTAGTACCTAGTACGTACCTAGTACCTACTCAAGAAATCCCAGCAATCGCCCAGGACCTACGTGGTCCTTAATCAAACGACCCCCCTTCCTACGCATTCCTGAATTCGCCCCCAAAGCACAACCTATTGGATCAATCCCTCCCACAACCCTTCACCCAGCCGCCGCACGACTAATCTCCAAATCCTGGCCGCCGGTCGGTGTAGAGCATATGTCAGGTACAGTACAGTCTGCAGAACAAGGCTGCAGCAATCCCTACCGCGGTCCTCCGATTGGATCGAGATTGGTGCTCATAAAATTGGATCTCCTTCCCTATTGTAAGACGTAACCGATGGGTGAACGAACATTGGCGATTCGAAAGAATGGCACCAGAAAATCTCCCGAGCCCGATTGCAAGATTGATTTGTGCACATGTGAATTTACCCCCCCACAGTCTTGAGTCTTGAGTCTTGATTCTTGAGTTTTCATGGTAAAATTGTTCACCTGGTTGATTTTGATGGTATGGATTGACTTGAATTGAAATACTATTCGATGGAAGAGCGTGGAAGTGAGAAGTTGAATATGTAACACGGGATATTGTATTTCATTGATGTGTATGTATATGTGTGTGTGTGTGAATATGCCATATGTACTAGCTCTTGTCAAATCGTCATAGGTGAACACTCCAGCCCACCGGACATATCCGTCGCAGCCCTAGTTCCCAGTCAAGTCCCTGGTAAACCTTCATTCATGCCCTGCCAGGCTGCCAGTCTGTAACTCCATCACTCACTCCATCACTCTGCCCTAAGTTCTAACATTCCATTATAGCGGCAATCAACAAGCCCACGAGGCGCCAGGTCTTCCTTCCAGACTTTGTTTTATCCTTTCAGGTACCATTCGAATGTCACTGGCTAGGTAGTAGGTAGTCAGTCACTGGCTCATTGATTGGTAGTATTTGGTACCTGCATACGGAGGTATTTATCATCAGCCCATTCATTCATTATTCATTATTTATTATTCATTATATTAACTCTCGGATACATCATACATCATCCATCACATTCTAGAAAAGTCAAAGAAGGAAGAACAACTTAACAAGAGAGACGGTGAACCGGATCGGATCGCAGGGAAATAAGTCTAATAAGTGGAAATTGGTAATTCGCAGAGTAGTAAGTAAGTACAGAGAGAGTCCTTCTAGAATCTAGATTCTTTTCAAAGTTCACACCCACCCTTTCTTCATCGTCGGTGAAGAAAAGATAGATGCATACGGTACATCACATCATACCTATGGATCTCTGCGACTGAATCAATAGATTTACCAACACCAACCACGCTCTGGTGTTTGAACTATCAAAACCGTCTTCATACCCTCCCTACCCTCCATTTCCATTTCCCATTTCCACTTCCCAAACCCAAACCTACTAGTCTCTCGCCCAAAATAATCCAAATTGAGCGTTTTCAAATCCCATTGAAACATCCTATACATATACTTCTTCTTCTACCTACCATCCGTTCCCAATTCACTCATGTACTAACATCCTATTGAAACTTATACATCCACCTATCTACCCCCAAAATATATCAGTTAACAAGCCTAATGAACATAGAATATCAAAATTTAGATGCATCTACGAACAATCTCATTCCCAAGGAGAAAAATCCCGCCCATAAAGTGTAATGTGCCATAATAATTCCCAAGTGAAGATATTCATTCGTAATTTCTAATTTGTATACATCGGTCTATACTCATATCAAATACACGTACCCCATTATTATACATTACAGCTCTTCAACCCTCTTCTAGCTCCCTTCACAACCCGTTCACCCAACCGCTAAACCCAATGCCCCCCTATTCATCCATCATCCATCATCTATCATGTAAAAAGAAACACCCCGCTACTAAAAATGCAGCCGAGGAAACAGTAAATTTAGGCCAGTGGCAAGGCCAACTTACTACTCGCCTTTCTAGTCAAGACTTTCGTAATAGCATGTCTAATAACGACGCCAGCCTTCTCAATCTCCTTTTTCGAGAGTCCTGTCGTGATGCATACTTTGAGAGCTGGTTGTAATTTCCACTCTTCATCTTTGCCATTGCTACCCGAGTAGACGGGCATACTTTTGAGTCTAGTGATCATTACTCCATTGGCGAGTGTCTGTATACAAGTTAGTGGATAGAACCAGTATTAAGTGATGGAATTGCTTGCCTCATCAACACATTCTTGCATGATACGTTCTTGTTCTTCGATACTTAGACGTCTGGAGTTGACAATATCTTGCTTGAGAACAAGGAGCATCACCGGGTTTTCAACGGCACTGGTGCAGTGAACCCAATCACTTCTCGGATCAAGCTGAGCCCTCATTGCCTTGATATTCTCTCTACATTGTACCAAAACCTCAGGATTAGTTTGTAGCATGTTGAGCGTTTCGCTAGCGGTAGTAGCCAACATAGCTGGTAAAGCCGCGGAGAAAGTGTAGGAAGCAGCAGTGATACGCTGATGTTCTACCACATCGTTTGAGCCTGCGCAGAATCCACCTCCGGCACAGAGAGGTCCAGCTAATGATCCAATCAACATATCAATTTGTGATGCATCCACATTCTGTGCTTCCGTAAGACCGCGACCAGTTCTACCAAGAACTCCAAAGGACCATGTCTCATCCAACATCAGGCGGAATTTGTAACGACGTTTGAGTTCAATCTAATGATTTGTTAGTTATGCACACGAGCATTAGGATGTGATTTGAGAAAATTACCAGCTTGGGCAAGTCCACGCAATCACCAACTGTTTCTGACAATCCCTCTGTAACAATAAATCTTCTGGTCAACGGTCTCTTGGCTTGTTCCTTGACTACCTTCTGCAATACCCTTTCCAAATCTTCCATATTGTTATGCTCGAAATATTTGACTGTACTTCTAGAAATCTGCAGACCCTTCCTGATTGAGTAATTGCTTGCTCGATCCGCCACAATAATATCACCTCTTTTGCAAAATGCTGGTATCACACTCGAAATCGTAGAAAATGCATGAGCATATACAATGCATCCTTCCGTTCCCAAACATGATGCAATGTCCGCTTCGGTTTTCATGTGTACATCTTGAGTGCCGTAGAATTGAGGGGGTCCGCAAGGTCCTACACCATAAGTTCGGAGAGTTTGGATGGCCTTCTCTTTGACTTGCTCGTTGCCAACGAAATTGTAGAAGTTATAAGATGCGAGGTTCGTTACCGTTCGGCCATTTGAGAGCTTAGATTTTGGTCCTGTGGGCCTTCTTTATGTTAGCACACTGCATAAGCAGAATATTGAGGAAGGGGGAGTCAAACTCACCCTACGATGATGGGCGTTTTCTCACTATCTGCCTCTTCAAAAGGAGTCATCTTTGCAACCAATGGCTCAGGTTGCCACTCGTCCACCAAGTCATCGATTTCCTGGTAATTTACTAGATCAGTTGCCATAACTTTGACTCGCAGACCAATCTGATTGGGGAAGACCGCTCACCTCCTCCGTCAACTGAACAAAATTATTGTTATGCGTCACATAACTAGGCGCCAGCAAATATCTAATGAAGAAGATAACCAGAACCAATTCGATAACTGATCTGACTGGATCATCCTGATAACTCGATTGAATGTAGCGGATGAGCATGGCAGAGCCAGGCACCTTTTGAAAAGTCGATGTGATCTCGTTCATGGACGAGACCATGTACGATTGAATATCCTGAAGGTCCATGTTGATAGCAATCGGGTTGGCCGGCGTCAGAGAAGAGAATCGAGTATTGTGTTGAATGAACGATTGGTAGAAAACGTTCCCGCTTCCGCTCGTACTGGCACAAAATAGTGCTGGCTTGTTCAATGATAGTTATCGCACCTTGCTGTCGGCTTCGCGTAATTGAATGTCCGAGGAGTTCAAGTTGAACAGGTGGGCTTAAGATAGATTGTAAACTATCACTATCCGTATAAAATCCGTATAAACATCAACGATGCAAAAGAAAGATGCTATTATTGTATTGTATCTTCTTCAAGGACTAAATGTGTAGGTTATCGATTTATTATAACTTACTAGCTAGAATGTGATGTGGGCTGCAAAGAAAATTAGTAAGCTAGTGAAATTCATGCTACGATTCTCTGTAAGGGAAAAGGAGGCACGTCAGAGTTCCCTCGTTTCATCTAAATAGATTGAACTAGTATTGCATGAACGATTGGAAAATTTGGTCACATTGCAGTCGTCACAGTAATCAGCCACCTAGAGAAATGGGATAACCAAAAATTTACTCATATTCATTGTAAAGACTCTGTATTATCTTCGCGCTGTAGAAAATATTACAGCCGTAATTTGGACTCTAGGTGATTGAAGCCTGAGCATCCAGTATTGCATTCGGGTCATTATGGAACAGTAAAGGAGGGAAAAGGAAACAAAAAACAAATATCTAAAGCCGTTTACCATGCAAACACCCTAACTCAAGTTTAAAAAACACCCCGTGAAGTGACGATGGCCACGCATCCATCCCAAAGATCTTTTTAATGTACTGCATACCATACCATTCTATATTACAGCCCTAGCAGTCACCTATACAACACCGTCATTCTAAAAGAGCCTAACCTTGGCAGCAGCGGTGCTAGAGGCACTCGCTGTGGCACTAGCACCAGAGCAAGTCACGCAACCGGTACCGGTCTTTTCGTAGCCCCGAGTGTCGTTGTTATTTTGGCCGGTAGGTTGGTAAAGATTAAATGGAATCTTACTGGTCAAGCTATCGGACAGAATCATCTTGCCGGCAATAAGTGGACCGATCAACAAGGCAAGGAATACGATGAACAAAACGAAGTAGATGACAGCGTATCTCCAAACACGTCTCTTTCGTAGCTTGGATTGCTTCAACGAGTAAATTGGAGGACGAATTTGTCGACTGGGAGAAAGTTAGCTTGGAACCTATGTGAGTGATGCAGTGGAAATAAACATACCTTGGACGAAGCCAGAAGAGCATCACAGAATGAAGCTTGTCAACCTGAGGAATGGCGATGACAGGAAGCATGATGAAGAGAATGAGATGACCAAGAACGAAGTCACCAGCAAACATTCCAAGCTCAGTGATCTTGCAAAGGAATTCACGACCAGGTTGGGAAATTGAATGCCAACCCATGGAATACCATTTACCAGTCCAGAAGGCGATGTTGGATGTATCGGTCTTCAATTCTCTGGTCAATGTCAAACTGATAATGAGCTTGTAGATAAATCTTTGAATGGCGGCCGAGGCAATCATTCCCAACAACGTCTTGGCGAAGTTAAATCCTTCCAAGAAGAACATGACCTCGAAGAATACTAGGCAGAAGACGACGGCGAGAGCGTGTGCAATAGCGGCGAGAACTGATCCGAATTTCTTGCAGCACATGCCAAGGAGGGGTCCCATACAACAAGCCATACCAAACATTGCACCCAATACACCAGCGTTGACTGCAATAGGAGCACCGGCTACAATTGCCACACGAATCAAGCCCGCTGTGGCTTTGGTCTGGGCGCCATCGTTGTTCTTTGGGATGACACCTGTTTGAGCGTTGATGAAGAGATATGGAATCAAGGTGAGAGCGACAATTATGAGCGGTCCAAGAATTTCACCGAAGAACAGGTTGGAGAAAGATGCACGAGCAGTATCCCCAGACATCTTGGCCGATGGGTCTCCAAGAATCTTGCGTTTGTAACCTGTGATTCTGGTACGCGAGAGACGACAGAAAGCAATCCAACTTGATGCGTGGGAACGAGAGTTTCCGCGAGACAACCATCTCAAATAGTCTCTGTAATCAATGAAGAAATCGTTCCAGGCAAATTGATGAGGGTTGTACAAGAATGGTGAAATACACAAAGCAAGGAGAGTAACCCAGAAGTAGACCAACGCAGCTTGCCAGACGGTGATGGTTGCGAACAACAACATCATCAGTAATCTAGCTCCGAGATAAATCGAAGGACCAGCAAATCGAGAGAAGAGAATACCGAAGGGGATACGAGCAGTAGCGAAACCACGACCAGTTCCGATATACCTGGCACCACCGAAAGAAAGATCTTGTTGGACAGCGTTGGCATAAATTTGACAGACGAAAACTTCGAAGAAGGGTGACAAGGAGCAGAATTGCTTTCCGAGACGAGTAGCCGCACGCCAGAAACCACGTTCTGTCAATTCCTGAACCGTCAAAGGCACGAAGGAAATGAAGAACACAATGAAAATGGAGATAACGCAACGATATACCCAGTTGGTAATAGGAACGATGTTTGCACAACCGGTTGGGAAGAGCGCATCGGTGATGGGGACGTTGACGTTGTAATTACACTCAATGACCTGGTTCTTAAGGGCTCCCAAATTGATTAAGCAGATCATGAACAGGTTGACAGACAACATAATAAACATGTTGTTCAAATGGAAACCAGGATGGGCGTAGTAGAAGGACAAGAAACGATCGATGGGCAGTTGAGTACCGAGGTAATAGTACTCTCTTGACAACATTTGTTCACCCATACCAGTTCCAATCTTTGTAGTGAAGTTGAGAATCGAGCCAAAACCAAGATCACGACCTTTACCGCATTGATAGTACTCGCAATGCTTGATGCGACCTCCACGAAGAAGTGCGGTCATACCAGCGTAAATATCCTCGTTGAGATGAAGACCTTTTTGAGCTTTGGAAACACCACCTCTGGTGGTCATGAAAATACCGTTCAAGAAATCAGGATGTCCATAATGGAGCTTACCACCGATGGTAGAAAGAGTACGTGCGAAGAGTGTACCGAACGTTTGTTCCTTTCCGGCAGCGATATCTCCCAAAACACCAATGTTCTCAGAGAAAATATATTCACGAGCACCGAGAATAGCAACAGGGGCGACCTTAGGATTGGAAATACCAGGAGTGTAGGGAGAGACGTTTTCAGTCGTCATTTCCTCAAACTCGGCCAAAACGCTACGAATCTTCAAGCACTCTTCCAAATAGTTGTCTTGATTGGCATCAATGAGTTGAATGTACTCACCACGATAGAAGATAATGGCATGGTTTTGGTTGTCGGATTTTCCATCACCCAAAATTGGGTTACCAGAAAGTTGAATACGGAACTTGGGTCTGCGCATTCCATTTTCCATGATTTCAGAGTGGCCATCAATGAGAGCGGAGTAGAGACGTGGCTCTTCACCTTCGGCAAGAGGAGCTTCTTCATCCAAGTAAGCGATTTGAAGATCAGGGTAGGCACGGAGAAGAAATTCGGTGTTTTCCATCTCCTCTTTCTTGAATTTGGCGTAACGTTGCATAGAAACACAAAGCTTGAACTTGCGGCGAGCCATACGCTCAAGTTCGCGCTCGAGCTTGTCAGAGTTACCACCGAACATTTGAACAACCTCAGGGTTCTCTACACGGTAGAGAAGCTTGATGGCACGGCTATAGTTCATGAAACCAGAGATTGTACGGTAAAGAGTTTGTGCTCTCAAAGAAGCCCAGATACGTGTGCGGAGAGTGTACTCGGGAGCGGCCGATTTGAAACCAATGCAGTAGAACGGAAGATCGTCGATCTTGCTCTTGGCAGTGTTCTTCTCCTCCTTATCGTAATCGCCATTGAATTGAGAAGTCTCGTCGGCAAGAATCTTAGTATCCTTAACGAAGCAGTCCCACTCGTGAGGGTGCAATTGCTTCAAGTACTCAAGCATAGTAACACGGGAGTATGGCTCGTCTTCACGAATAATCTCACGCAGCGAGAACAAGATCTTCTCTCCGTAATGAGGAATCATAACAGTAAAGGTTGGCATGTTATCGACTGGGAGTGGCTCTGGGATAGGAGTGGACAAAGATTGGGCGAAGAAAGAGATACGACGCTCGGCTTCACTCTGACTTGGGAAGAATTCCGTTTTGAAAGAATGATCTTCTTGTGAGACGAAGAAAGTTGGGGCTCGAAGAGTTCTCTTGCCTTCTTGTTCAGATGGCACTTGGTGGTAGAGAAGCTTTTGGACGTGGTCGATGGCAAGGAGATGCTCTCTGTACATGGAAATAACGATGGCGTTCCAAATCTGAGAAATGAGAACCTTTGGCTTGTACTTGATCTCCATGTCAGTGGTGGCGAGAACCTTGGAGTAGATACGCTTTGGCAGACGCGAGAAGATGTTTCTCCATGGTGTCCAGATAGAGACACCAAGGTAGAAGGACCGAGCCACTGAGTAGATAGTGTTCATAATAATGTACCACATGAAAGTATCCAAGAAGAACAACGTAAGATCAGTAACGAACATGAGACCAAGGAGAATCTTGGGCTGCAATTTGCAGAGAACGTCGCCGAAAATAGCATCACCGGCACAGTAGGAAATTTCCATACTAGCCAAGTATCTGATAGGATCACGGAAGGATAGAGTCAAAAAGACGTAAGATTCAGCAAGTTTGGCTCCGAAGACCGTGATCCAAAGGCCATAAGACATCCACATGTCGTTGCCTGTCAGACGAGGATAACTCGCAGTGAAAGTTTGACTGGCAACGTATTGTCGAGAGTTTCTGGTCAAGTAACTACCAAACAATCCTCCCATCGGCATTATCGAGAAGAAGAAGTAGGTAATCAGAGCAATGAAGAATTGGACAATACCCAGGATCAAAGCAATCTTCGTCTTTTGTGTGTTGGGAATGATGAAGATGTAAACACTGGGAGCGACATTGAGAGCGAGAACAGCGAGAAGGAACAACAGCTTCTTGGTCAAATGTTGAGCACCTGCCCAGCGACGAGGAACGTAGGACCATTCGCAAATTGTAGCTATAACCATGAGAAGACTTGCAACACCACCACCCAAAGCGACTGCAGACCATTGTGCAGAGGCTGGAGGTTGATTGTTCTCTTCTTGCTTGTAATTCTTTTCCAAAAGGGTGGGGGAGTTCTTAGCAGTGAAGAACCAGAATGCACTGATATGAATGACCCAGATACGATTGAAGTTGACCAACATGTGGAACCAGGAACGAGTTTCGCGATACGTTTTGAAGAAGACCTTATTCCAGTTGACATCCTTGAGCTTGAGATAACGTTCCGCGGGGGAGAGATCCACTAGACGAGACTTGTCTTCCATAACGATTCTCTCAATACCTTCAGGATACCAGAACAGTTGATTACAGTCATCGTATCCGATAATTTCATTGTGATCACGTTCTCGACGAACATATTTACCATCCTGAACTTCGTAACCTTGATCTCTGCAGTATTGGTACAAAGGCGTTATGACATGGTTGAGGTATGTGAGTTCCTCTACCGGCTCAACCAAGTTTTGGCAAGCGGGCGAGTTCAAGTAGTCATCGGCACATTTGAAAATGAAGCAGAGAAGTTCGGGCATAAATCGGACTTGGTTGGCTTCACCCCAACAGAGGAGGTAGAGGGCCAATTGACGTACTCGGTCATGTTGAGACATGCGGTTCATGCGAGTCTTCCATCTGTACTCAGCAGCTTCGAGACTGTTATCGCCCTCCATCTGCTCCAGGGTCTGGGCTTCATTTTGAGGATCTGGTGCTGCCGCCTTGGCTGCTTTGCGGGCTTTGCGAGTACGACGATCTCCTTTGCCAAGTTTCATGTTGGCAAATCCTACAGCATCATCAAGATCGAGATGAGCGGCAAAATACCATTTTCGGTAGTTGGCATTGTCACCACCAATGTAATCTGCGTGGAGAGACAAGAGAGCTTGATTTGGAGTCATACGCGAAGCTCTCGAATCGAGCAGAATCATCAAATGATCGTACACATTCCTCATGCTGTCACGTTGGAAACCAAACTTGGCAGTCAAATCCAGGAAGATATCTTCGATCTCTTCCTTCGATAAAGGAATTTGAGCGTCGGAGGTCCAGGCGGGATATGGCTCCTTGGATCGTTGTCCAGCCGGAAGTACATTGTTGAAGTCCATTCCGTAATTTGGCGTTGACGCTCCGGACGATCTGTTGCCACCATATGAAACCTGCGAAGATGGCGGTCTGTAACCACGACCACCCATTTGGCTCTCGTTGTAGCTGTTGTATCTCTCATCGCCGCGGCCATAGTAATCCATGTCGGTGGCTCGAGCCATATCTGATCTCATGGTAAAGTCGCTGAAAGTCTCAGAATCCTCTTCTGAATCGCCCCGACGCTTGTCTGGAGGTGCTTCGCCAGCTGCTGCACCACCCTGCTCGTAGTACTGGTCGTTGTAGTATTCATCTTGATATTGGCCTTGGTGTTGATCGCCACCTTCGTAATATCCTCCCTCTTGGTGATATGGATTGTTGGCATCAGCATTGTAGTAGCCTCTGTAGTGTGCAGTTAGCTTCCGATCTACGAAAAAAAATCACCGAGGCCCACTCACGATTCATCATAGTACCCTTCACCACCTTGCTGCTGATGGCCTCCATGACCTTGCTCGTAGCCAGCATTGTTGTCGTAATATTGTTGACCTCCGTGTTCGTCCTGATAATAAGATTCGGTGTTACCGGGCTGATGGCCGTAGCCTTCGTCGTATTGGGCACCTTGTTGTGGGTGTCCCGACATGATTGCGTGTTAAATTATTTACTGACGGATGGAATGTTAACATTGAGATCTCCAAAGGTCTTCCGAGGTGAACGGGCGCGTTAAAGTACTGTTCCTTTGCCCCGGCATTCGTGGCGGAGGTGCGAGAGTGGAAAGGTGAATAAAACGAAGAATGAAAATTAATACTCACAAATTAAAGGCACATTGGAAGAGTGAATGATTCCGTTGGAGTCTTTGAATTGAGAACGGGCTGAGCAAAATGCTTGAAATGCGGTCAAAAAATGATGGTCGTGATGTAAATTAAATAAGACCGATTTTGCTCGTCTTAACCGTGAATCTTTCGAGAGGATGAATTGAATAAAATGGAGGATACAAGGACTTGACCTCTTTTCGAAAAAGGTTTACTTTTCCGAGAGAATGTCGAATGAGTTGTAAAGAGTGACTATTCAATTAAAAAAAAGATATGTTGATGGTTTGAAGAAGGAAGCAAATGGTGCGAGATTTCCCTTCTGTTTTCTTCCCCTTTATTTTTGGTGATTCGTTGCTGCTTTGGTCTTGTTGATTTTCGTTAGGGCGGCTTGTTGTCCTTCCTACGAACTCGAACTACCTAGTAAACTTTTGATACTGTCGCGTCTAAATGGAACGAAACAGGAAAGATAGCGCTGAACGAGTGTTTAAAGATTTACAAGATCCAGTTTACGGACAAAGTAGTCAACACGAATCGAGAGGGAGAGGGAGAGGGAGAGAAAGCGAAAAGCACACTGAGAAAAAAGAATATCGTTCCTTTCTCTCGAGGTTCTATTCCAAAGGTGTTGGTATAGTTGTCGAGGTGTGTGTATGAACTTTCCCAAGAATGAGAGATTAGGGAGAGGAAGAGAGAGAAAAAGTGGTGAAAGAGGAGCAGCGAAGGATTTTTAGAGCACTATCAGTACTAGGTAATTAACTTAATAATAAGGAAATTCGGTCTACGGTTCAATGAGAAAATCAATTTTGGCACTAAAAACAGGGTGACAGTTATTTAATTCTTGAGATGGGAGAGAGCGGGGGGGGGGAAAGGTTGTTTTCGTCAGTAAGATATGAATTGGGTGGATCTACACAATAGCTAAATAGAGTACTGGCTCGAGTCTGGTCCGGTATGGGAGTCTGGGATGCCAGTCCAGTCTGGGATGCCAGTCCAGTCTGTCGTGCACCAGCAGAAATATCCATCTCGCTTTGGGGGGCAAGAGAGTCAAGAGACAGACAAATGATACCTGATATTTACCAAAAATAAAAGAGGCTGGTCTCTGTGGTTGGTGGTGGCTGCACGCTTTCCATTGGTTCCGATGATTCACATATCAGCATCCATTGTGGTGATAGGTAATCTTGGGGAACGAAAGGGAGAGAAGAATACTTCCCCATGCAGTTAAGATGCGTGTACACATGTGGACAGTCACCTCGCGGTAGACAGCAGAGAGCATCTAGAATAAATTTAGATACTCTGGGAGTCTAGGTAGCTGCTGCACTAGGGACCAAATAAATGGAACTGGGAAGCTTTGAAATGGTTCAGTTTAATAAGTTGGATTGACTCGTCGACTACCTACCGAGGACTCAGGATGGGCATCTCGAGAGATTCAGGAGACGGATAATGCTGACAATTGATTGTGATTGGGAGGGGAAAGTTCTAGAGTCCGGATCATACCTGGTAGCCAGGGGCAAGTATGAAGAAAATCATGAGAAAGTTACCCGGATAGGATTTTCACCTTGCTGCTTTTGTCCTCCGATGGCCAGCTCCATGCCGTTTTTATGTTTTTATTAAATTCGTTCATTTATTACAGAGGAGGTCATCAACTAGTCTCGAGGGGCTCGTAGTGTAAATTCTATTCACCATTATCATTATCATTATCATTAAGTTATCGTGTTGAACACTTTGCTAATTCAGGGGCACGCAACAAGCTTGCGCATCAATTGACCCATACCTACCTCGAGCCATACCTACCGATACATCATGCTCCGTACAGTGGAAAGCTTCGCCCATTGCTAATCATCTACCTAACCTCGAGCTACTCGCACCATAGATAGATGGATATATATATATATATACATATAGGTTATTAAGGTCGATAAAATAAGTACCGCTATAGGAATACCTTTTCCAATTTTCCTTTCCTTTCCTTCTCAATTCAATTGGACTTAACCATTGACCTGATGCGTCTTTCTCTTCCCCAAGTCGATTCGTTGTCAAAAGCTTGTCTTCTCTTCAATCCACAGATGCTATCGATATCTTAATGCCTCATGGTATTATTCTATTGTATGTATGTCAATATTGCCATCGATTTCTAATTGCTTTTCAAAAGAAAGACCATGGATTATCATGGCACAGCATCATCGTCTCCTCTCGTGCCCCTGCTGCTTATTAGCCTGAACCAACAGGGACGGATCCATAATGGTTTCTTATCTGCATCAATCTATTTATTCCTACAGCGCTGCTGTTGAGAGCTTCACTTTTATTCCAGATCATCATATTTACATCTACGATTCTGCTCTTGTATCCTCATCGGATGGGCCATTAGGCCGTCGGTTAGGTGCCCGAATTCATACCACATACACGCATCGATATTATTGATAATCCGTTGATGTGATGAAGCCATTGACGACACTCAGTCATATCCCGGGTGGAACGAGATGATCCTCTTCCAAACGGTCCAGAGGAGATGAAAAGGGGGATAAAACGGCAACTGATCGGTGGTGAGTGGATGCGTCGAGTGGGTATGTGCCACAGTCAAGTTGGAACAAAGGCGGTGCATGCATGAATGATACTTTGCAAATCGACCAGGATATACGACCACTTTTATTCGGAAAGATCTCGAGCTATCGACAGGGAGTCGGAGTCGGAATCGATATTTACTCCCTTAAAAATTGTGTTATATAGGTAAAGTGCTGCTTCAAATGTTTGAAAGTTCAATAGCAGAGCAGTACTCTGGAGATTGTACCGGGTCTATTAATTTCCTCGAAAAGCAGCAGGTATTCCGTTGAATTACGTAGTGATGAAATCCATTATTGAAGGCTGAAGCGCGTCGACAACCCATCCACTCAGAAGTGAGAAGTGCTTGAAATTTCTTCTAGCCTGGACTACTAGGTACTCAACAACAAACTACCTACTCGGCCACTATTTATCGTTCATTCTCTGCTATGTTAGACTTCCGGGGTTCCGAAGGCTTCCCATCCGATCAACAATACAGGCGGGTTGTGAAAAACTAATCAGGCTAGGTTCTCTTGATTCGTGCCTCTTTTAGTCTCCTAAAATAGATCAAACTATGTTCCAGTTGGGTGGCGATTCCAGATTTCCAATAAGCTATCATTGGATACTGTAACAATAATGTCCGAAGCTTAACATTCGACAGGATAAATACGATATTGATTGGTAAGATTGAACTGATATCAGAGAATATTGATGGGAACTACTGCAGGGCCAAAACTAAGAGCAAATGTCCTTTCAAGAAGTCTACATAACCAACCATCTCCCCCATTTCCCATCCGAATCGAACATTTCTGCTCGTATTTGATCCAGAATGTCTTTGAAGCTGAAGGTGGTGGTGCACCAAGACGCGTTTTGAAGAGACAGCCGTTTAGATGACAAGTGGAAGTATCGTGGGGCTTTTGCTGCCAGTAGATACTGGGTACTCTGTACGATTTTCCATCGAAGTACCATCTCGGTGACAGCATGTGATGAAAGACTGTATATCGGTAATCGATTGACATGAAGATCCTCGAGGTCCTCGGGTAAGTTAAGTTTCGAACGTGATGCAGGAGTGTAACATTCGCCTTGCTGCACAACAACAATTGGAGGGGAGAAGTGACATGGCTCAAGATTCACTTGCGTTAATACGAGCTCACTACGACTTTGTCAAGGCGGCTGATTTGAGGGAATGGGAATGAGAGATAATCCTGTGTCAGCGTCTGAAAAGATGTTGTATTATGTACCTAGTATGCTCAGCCTACCAGTGATACCAAATTCAGACGGAAGCTGTTTGTCAAGTCAGGCCTTCCCGACCAATAGAGGATAGAATGCAAGAGACTGTATCGTATTCGAAATCTTGAGGTTTGATGGATATTTTATACTCGACTACCTATGTAGGTAGGTAGGGAGGTCTTGACAACAATCTTCTAAGAGGGAGGGAAAAGCGTATGAACATTCAAACAAAGCCGAAACAGATGTCTACTTTCAATTTCATTCAATTTGTGTGTCCTCTGGATACCATCATATATACCCTTTTGATGAGATGATTGATTTTCCACATCCGCACCATTCCAAAACTACATGTCTCGATTTCTCCCATCCGCACTTCTCAATTCGTACCAAACAGTCCGAGTTATCAGACCAATGATTACTCCTTAATTTACGAGTTGGGGCAGTGCGAGAGTGCTTCGAGAAGCATGCAAATTAGGATCAGCCAATATCCCAGACCAAACCATGGACGTGTTTAAGCTTTTACGGAGTCTGTTCAGATTATTTAAGAGGGCCCTACGATAGTAAGTGTCCAGAAAGAACGGCTGTAATCATCGAGATATGTGCTAGGTGGGTTTGTGAGCATTCCGTACAGCACAGTACCAGTCGGTAGCACACATTGTATACTGACCAAAGATGTTTGTGAAGTGGTTGTGAGCGAGGTGTAGGATGGATGAAGTTGATGTTGATGGATTTTAGTTATTTACCTACGATAGTAGTTATTCATTCATTCATCCATTCATCCATCCATCCATCCATCCATCTGCCATCCAGTCACGAGTGAACAATCCAACAACAGGGTCAACAACACCTACCTACCTAGCAGCCTACCTAGGTGCTTCAGAGGCATGTACTACGTATGAAACTTACGAATGGCCAAGAATTTAATCCAATGGAATCCATCCATTCATGTGATTGGCTCATTCCCCTCTGTCGGCACGCTCCTTCCCATGCTTCTCCTTCCCACAAGTAGATTCAAGGTGGAAAAAAGTTTCCTGAATTTCCCAGGTAGGCAATCGGGATAAAAGAGGATTGGGACCAAGTTCCAACAGACCCAATCTAATCTCTATCTAGTCCAGGAACATTTCTTTCTTTAGCACGACTCTCTCTACCAAAGTACCAAAGTGCTTTCGTAAATTCGTACCCATCTCCACTCCGAATTTATACCATTGAATCATTCTCCCGTATCCCCTAAATTATTCTTCCAATCCAAATCTCCTTGCCACACTTAATGGCACCGTGTTAATCATTCCACTTCCACACTCCTCGACATTCATTTGCTATCTTTCCATTTCTCCAGCAATCCCATCTCCAACTCACTCTAGTTAGGAAGACAGTCATTCGTTCAAACACACATTTCTTTTTTCTTTTTAACTAGGACATCTGCCGTGCAAGTCGTTGTTAGAGAAGGAGAGATTACATCACCAACACACTCGTTCTTCCCTATTCCAAAACTCACCTGAGACGGAAATATCTTTAGCAAGCAATCGGGTTGGGATTGGACTCTTGAGTTTTCATCTCATCATCACAAAACAACTTCTCACATCTATCTATCGTCAACAAAATCAACATTATAACACTCCCACATTGGTATTTCAATTAGCATCATGAAGACCTTTGGCTTTGCTTCAGCAGCTGCTGCGGCATTGACCGGTGCTTTTTTCGCATCGTCTGCTGCCGCGGCTGATCTCCCTCCTATCGTCATTAAGGTATGTCATGGATCGGTCCATCCGACGTTGTTGGAAGGCACTTTAAATGCTGATTCATATATCAGGGCTCCCACTTCTTCTACGAGAACGGTACCGAATTCTTCATTCGTGGTGTAGCATACCAACAAGACGTTAACGCCAACACTACTTCCGACGCTACTTTTACCGATCCCCTTGCAGATGAAGCTGGTTGCAGGCGTGACATTCCTCTCCTTCAAGAGCTTGGCACCAATGTCATCCGTGTCTACGCTATCAACTCCTCGTTAGACCACTCCGTCTGTATGGGATTGCTCAACGATGCCGGAATCTATGTTATCCAAGATTTGTCTAACCCCTCATCCTCTATCAATCGAAACGACCCAGAATGGAACACCGATCTCTTCGCTACCTATGCCGGCGTTGTCGAGTATGTATATCTTGTACTTGTTACCCATCGTCACCTCCATCTTTCTGGCCTTTCACTTGCATTATGAAGGAAGGGGGAGGGTTATCAATTCATCGTATTCTTTGTGTGCTAACATTCCAATTTTAGTGCCATGGCCAACTACTCAAACGTCCTCGGTTTCTTTGCCGGTAACGAGGTTTCCAACGATGTCAACAACACTGATGCCAGTGCTTTCGTGAAAGCTGCCGTCCGTGACATGAAGGCTTACATTAAGACTAAGGGCTACCGCACTATCGGTGTTGGTTATGCTACCAACGATGATGCCAACATTCGAATTGATTTGGCTCATTATTTCAACTGTGGTGATGCTGATTCTGCCATCGATTTCTGGGGTTACAACATCTACTCGTGGTGTGGTGATTCTTCGTTCACTAAGTCTGGATATGATCAAAGAACTCTCGAATTTGCCAATTACTCCGTCCCTGCATTCTTTGCCGAGTACGGTTGCAACGTTGTCCAACCACGTCAATTCACTGAAGTCGGGGCAATTTACGGCGACAAGATGACTGAAGTCTGGTCTGGTGGAATCGTCTACATGTACTTCCAAGAGGCAAATGACTATGGTAAGATATGACTTGCAAGCTTTTTCGAAGCACAAGCTGACAAAACTTTAGGTCTCGTCTCGGTTTCAGGAGACTCTGTTAGCAAGCTCGCTGATTTCACTGCTCTGTCCAAGCAATTGGCCTCTGCCACCCCTAGCTCCACCAACTCTGCTTCCTACACCGTTACCAACACAGTAGCACAAGCATGCCCAGCAACCGGTACCGCTTGGGCTGCCTCCAGCAACCTTCCTCCTATCGCAAACGCCGAGCTTTGCGAATGTATGGTTAAGTCTTTGTCCTGTGTCGCCAACAGCGGTATCTCCGGTAACTCCAGTGCCGATCTCTTCAACTATGTCTGCGGTTTGGATAGCGCTGCCTGTGATGGTATCTCAAAGAATGCTACCACTGGAACTTACGGTGCCTACTCCATGTGCACAAGCGCTCAACAATTGTCTTTCGTATTTGACCAATACTACCAAAACAACGGCAAAGCAGCTACTGCCTGTGACTTCAGCGGCAATGCTAAGACTCAAACTGGTGCCAAGAGCTCAACCTGCTCAAGTCTCATCAGCCAAGCCGGAACCGCAGGAACTGGAACTGTTACCAGCGCACCAACTGGTACTGGATCTTCAAGCAGCTCATCTAGTTCATCCACCACTACTAAGAAGAGTGCTGCCGGTGCTACTGTCGTCCCACGTTTCGACTTGGGATTGTTGCAATTGGGTGCCTATGTCGTGGTTGCTGGAATGGCAGGTGCGGGTATGATCATGTTGTAGATGATATCATTAGCATTTTTCGGCGGTGGATATCTGGCTGTCTGGATGAAGGTCTCTTCATTCGAAAATTGATCGGGTATTAATATGTCATTCATTCCTTGATAGTCATATCATGTTGCCTAGGCGTCATTTGGTTCCTCTTCTCTTGGCACCTCACGGCGTCAATTGGAGATTTTAATTTGTATATTAAATGATAGACTGAAGAGATATTTAAGATTGTGAGGAAAGCAACTTGCTATTGTGAATTTGAGATGACATGCGATTTCTCAAATTGTGCTCACCACGAAATATGTACAAGCCTCTATTCAAGGCGATTTTAGATGCCCTTGATGTTGAAATTTGCACACAAAGGCCTCAATGTCTAGGCATGTATCCACATAATCAAAGTTATCTAAGCGAAAAGCACATCATCACTGGCTAGCTTACGACTCCGATGACAAGCGCGAATTGGTGTGTTTTTCTTTGTAGATAACAGATGACTTCAAAAGGCCAACGATTCTTTTGAAATTTTACTTGCTTTCCAATCCGATTTATGATTTAGATCTCTGACTGGACTTCATCCTCTCTATCCGATCGTCAACTTCCAAATTGATTTAATTATCAATTGGAGAAGCAGAAGTTGAAAAAGTGTCAGGGAACGTGCCTGACATTGCGGGGAAAGGAACAGATTAAACAAAATGGCGGACGTAGCAGCGGAACTGGAAGAGGGGGGCTTCAAGAGAACCTTGAAGGACTTGTTTGCCGGGGCTGCTGGGGGTGTAGCTCAGGTTCTATTGGGTAAGTGAGATGTTGTTTTCATACTGGGGTGTAGTTTTTGGGGGATGTTTTTGGGTTGGTTGGGATAATCACGTGGAGGTAACGAGATATGTTGAGAAGTGGAATTGTCTTCGAGTGATGGCAATGGTTTGTGGATTTGCACATGCCCTTTGGCGAATATTCCATAGTTTTAAAAGTCAAGTCTGGATCTGCTTTCATACTTGTTCACAAAATGAAAACACCATAACGAGCACTTCACAAGAAGATGATCTAACCTCTTCCCCAGGTCAACCCTTTGATATAGTCAAAGTTCGTCTCCAAACCACTACACAGTATGCAAATGCTCTTGAAGCCGCTCAAACCATCTACCGCAATGAAGGTGCTCTCGCCTTCTACAAAGGTACTCTCACGCCTTTGATCGGTATTGGAGCCTGTGTTTCCGTCCAATTTGGAGCTTTCCACCAAGCTCGTCGTTACCTGGAAAACTACAACACTTCCCGCAATCCTCTTTCCCCAGGTCTTTCCTATGCACAATACTATGCGGCGGGTGCCTTTGCCGGTATCGCCAACTCTGGTATCTCGGGTCCCATTGAGCACGTAAGGATTAGATTACAAACGCAGCCTCACGGTGCAGGAAAACTCTACAATGGTCCCGTGGATTGTGTTCGCAAATTGTCAGCTCATGAAGGCGTTCTCAAGGGTCTCTATCGCGGTGAGGCCGTTACCATTATTCGAGAAGCGCAGGCTTATGGTGTGTGGTTCCTTTCTTTCGAATACATGATGAATAGCGACGCAGCCCGCAACAAAATCGAACGCAAAGATATTCCGAGCTGGAAAATTGCTTTCTACGGTGGTCTAGCCGGAGAAGCTTTATGGTTGGCTAGTTATCCGTTTGATGTTGTGAAGAGCAAAATGCAGAGTGATGGGTTCGGTAAGGAGATGAAGTACAATGGTATGAGAGACTGTTTTGCAAAGACGTGGAGAGCAGAAGGCGCAAGAGGATTCTGGAAAGGCATTTTCCCTACGTTGTTGAGGGCCATGCCGGTTAGTGCGGGTACTTTTGCCGTGGTGGAAATGACCATGAGAGCTATTTCTTAGATGGCTGAAGGAATGAGAATAGTTGGTGCATTTAGTAGCCTGATGATTACATGAGATGATGAGAGCCATGCTGCATGTCCATTTATATGAGCTATCTTCGGAGAGTGAGAGCGATCATGGTATGGTATGGTATGGCATAGCATAGCATTAGCATTATAGCGGTGAATGAGATATAGACATCTACGTAAAGATTCCTTGTATACCAGAATTCGCCAATGTCTCCAAGTACCTGTCTTCTTCCAGCTCAAGTACGTAAATGATGAGCCAGAGACAGCACGTTGCTCGAGGAAACCCCCCTCCCCCCCCAAAAAAAATATAATAAATTCTTACGTATTACCTCCAAGACTCTCAGATTTTACACAGTCAAATTCCGAACGTGGTAGAACTATCCATTCATTCGACTCCATGCTCTCGTTCTTTGTCCTTTGATTCCCGAGGTCTCTTTTTTCCCTGAATCAACTATGCCCTGGATTTATTAGTGAGTCTTGTCTTGTCCTGCCTCTTCTCAGACTTGGGCATATCTTGAAGTTGGGGGTGGGAGAGATATTTCCGAAGGTGGAATGGCTACAAAGCAAAGTGAGTGATAAGTATGTTTTGATGGATGGTTCATTTTTATTTTTATCAACGTTTATAGTTTATATCACTGCTGTGTTACAGGGGTAAGGAAGGGGATGCTGTATAAAATTTGATTATGTGAAGGGTACGAGTAGTGAGGTTGTAATAGTTATTGGCATGAGCTTTGCGTGGCAAGAGCCGGATTGGGTATAGAATAGATAGGTAGGTAGGTTATGTGTCTACCATGTCTTCTATCTTCAAATCTATCGTGTTTCTAACCTTTGTAAATATTCCACCCATCAAGATCTCGCTAGAGTTATTCAGATCCCCCTTCCCCCCCTCCCCCCCCCCTTTGGTGTGGAAATTTAGTTGTTGAGTTGCTCGCCGGTTGACTCTGCAGTAGCCGATATTTATGAGTTGTACGAGCTCAGTAAATCCATCCGTGTATTTAATTCATCGTTTGCTCTCATCAAACCCGACCTTTTCGTAATCATAATCATAACTAAAACTACAAATTCAAGTATCAACCTCGGCCATGTTGTAATGACCCAACTGCTGCGCATGAGCTGCCGCTTGTGTCTCCCCATGAATAATCACGCCACAATCTTTACACTTGATAGCCATACCTCCTGTATCAGTATAATAATGCTTCTCTCTCAATTTTGAGCATAGTTCTACTGCTTTAGCAATTATGGTATCGTCGGACTTATCGAAAACTCGAACGTCGTTTTCGGGAGTTGAGGAGAAGGGAGAAAGGGCTAGCATGTCATAATGGATTCCAGAATAGACCAGAACACATCTATTGTTGGAGCCAGATTCGTGGAATTTGTGGATGGAGAGGGACTGGGTATTGTTAGTTTGTGGGAAAATTATTGAGGGTCATAATGGATTGGGTTTCTCGTGGGGAATGGGAATGTCAACTATTATTGAAAAGGGGATGACATACTTGAACATCGACACAAACGACTTCTATACCAAAGGCCTCGGCCAAAATACCCATCTCGATAGCTCCACCCCAAGCATCAGAGGTTTGAATCCAGCGACAGTAGTCATCGGGCTCTTGTTCTAATACGACTTTACTATAAAGTTCGGGGTTGCCTTGAATGGTAGAAGCTACGACGGATCGAAGCTCATGCATGGAAAGGTCATCACCAGGAAGAACTGCCGTTCCAAAAGCTCGGAAAAGACATGAGTTATCGTCTGGCATGACACGGAGAACTGGAAGACGTTAGTGAAGTGAATAATAATCTCGGATGAAAGACTTACCAAGTGTAGCTTGAAGTTCTGGAATTGGAATTTCAGGTACATCTTCAGCGATACCTCTCTTACGCGAAAGTGACACCGGAGCTGCAGAATTCGATGTGTTTTTCGCATCACCATGCATACCAGAGAAAGAAAATGACTTCGCCTCTGCTGTTTGTCTATCTTTTACTTGAGGGGCGATAGATGAGGTTTTAGAATTAGAAGGTGAAGTCAATTTTGGTGATCCCACAGATTTACGTTCTTCTCTTGAGCTAATCGTAAGTTGTTCGCCATTTAACTTGATGTCCAACTTGCTCAGAGGTAATGAAGGCTCGCTTTGAGAAAGGAGAAGCGGTTTTGGCGGATAACCATATTTAATATCGAAATTTGTGAGAGATGTCTTTGAGGTAATTTCGGATATGAGATCACTGATTTTGGCATCGTCAGGAAGAGTTATGGTGGATGTCCCTTCGGGTCCTCGAACTCGCATTCGCGGCATCTTTGATATCTGGGTTGGTGTTGGCACGTGGGTGTCGTCGAAAGCGATTCGGTCGGTACGTGGTTTATATGGACAATACTACCTTGAAATATGTATGAAAGATAACAAATTTAATATCGTCGTAAATCCGTGAATCTTATAAATTAATTAATATTTATCGCCTAGAATCGTTTAGAACCGTATTTAGTTTGGAGAAGAATGTTGTGGCAAAATAAGTGAATGATGTCCACCCCTTCCAGCTGTTCGCTGTTCACTTCGGCTTGAATATCCCACGAGTCACGTGGCCACATCCTTTGCCCGACCAGTTTCCGTTGCTTGTGGGGATCGCGCTCCAACGCGATTACTCGAGCTCCCTCAAAAAGCGATCAAATCCTTAGCAACACAACCCCGCGATATAGTTGCTAGATTCAATAAAAAAGATGGATTCGCCTGTACCGGCCCCGATTCCAGATGAATCAAGCGTCAAGACAGAAGAACCTAAGACTTCCAATGATGTTGAAATGACCGATGCGCCAGAAGCAGAGCCTGAACCCGAACCCCAACCCCAACCCGAACCAGAACCAGAAGTAGAAGCAGTAGCTGCAAAGCCAGAGATAAAAACAACGGGAAATGCGCCAGAACCTGTAGGTTCCCTTGCGACGGTCGACGGTGTTACGAAGGATGGATATATTGTTATGAATGAAGTTGTACACAAATTAACGGAATATCGCACGGAAGAGTATGTCCATTGTGGTTTGCGCATTTGTTTTTCTAGGGATGCTAACATGAATCTAGCGGTTACGATATCTCACAGCTTTTTCAGCGCATGCTCAACAAGAGGTTTCTACCAGATTACTTTGAGGTGATTAAGGAACCTACCGCATTCAGCACCGTTAGAGTATGTCATTTCTACCTTTCAGATGCGCGCGAGTGCATTTAACTGACACACTGATAGCAAAAAATCCTCAAGAAGCAGTACAAGAGCTTTAAAGAATTCGTCCGCGACTTTGCCCTCATATCTCATAATGCACAAGTTTACAACCGTCCGTCTGCAGCTGCATATCATGACGCCATTGCGCTCAGAGAGTTATTCAAAAAGGAAATGCAACAATTGGTAGATGGAAAGGTTATTACCGCGGAGGAAGCAGAGATGCCGTATCTAGGAGAGCTCCCACCCGTCGAAGATTCACCACCACCTGGCCCTGAAGACGAAGAACAGGAGGAAGACGATGAAGACGACGAAGAGGATGACGAAGAAGACGATACCGATGATGAGGGTGTGAAGCGAAAATACAAACGCAAAATTCGACGTTCGAGCGTGAGCAGGCGCGATGGTGGTGCCGATGAAGCAACAAAGGAGCCCGAAGTACAGAAAAAGCGCGGTAGACCACCTAAGGTGCATACCCCCATGGAAGCCCGCATAAACAATATTCTGAAGGGATTGAGAAAATTCAAAAATCCTAGGGGAGAGCTTAAAATTGCACCATTCGAAAGATTGCCCGATAAAACAAACATGCCAGAATATTACCAGGAAGTCAAGACCCCTATGGCAATGGATCTGATTAAGAGGCAGGCAAAGCGCAAGAAGTACGAAACTGTGGGCGAGGTTCTGAAGGATATAGAGCTCATGTTTGAGAATGCCAAGGCATTCAATGAGGAGGATAGTGAAGTTTATACCGATGCAGTGTTCCTTCAGAATGAAGCTAGAGCCCTAGCTGAACAAGAGAAGAACAGACCAGATGAAGACTTTGCTTCTGAGGATGGAAGAATACCTCTCAAAGAAATCCTTTACAAAGGCGAAATGTGGAAGGTTGGAGACTGGATTCACATAACCAACCTTAACGATGTTACAAAGCCAGTAGTTGGGCAGATCTATCGAACCTGGCGGGATATCGCAGGACAGGACTGGATCAATGCTTGTTGGTACTTACGACCAGAGCAAACAGTTCATCGCTATGATAAACATTTCTACGAAAATGAGGTTGTTAAGACTGGTCGCTATATCGATCATAAGATTGATGATGTTGTTGACCGTTGCTTTGTCATGTTCTTCACAAGATATTTCAAAGGACGTCCCCGTAACTTTCCTGCGGATAAGGAGATCTATGTTTGCGAGGCACGTTACAATGAAACTGTATTCAAGCTCAACAAAATCAAGACCTGGGCCAGCTGTGTCCCAGATGAAGTGAGGGAGAAAGATTATGAAATGGATCTCTTTGACACTCCAAGGCCAATGAAGAAGTTTCCGAGCCCGATCAAACATCTGCTCCGCGATGATGCTACAGAACATGACGAGACTCCAAAACCCACTAAGGGCGTAGATGGGGCACCTCCTATCGTCGGAGCTGTGCATAAGCTACCTCGTGCCGAAAATGTAAGTTCTATCTCATGAGATGTGTCAATCTATATATTCTAACACTATAAAGGACTCTCCACCACCATCGCCCACTCCACCCGCCGCATCTCCTTTACCAAATACAGAGCGCAGTCGTCCACCTCCCACAAGCGAAAGACCTCGATTTGACTCACAGGGAGATATATCAATGGGTGGAACAACTCCAAGCGCTACTGCCTCGCCAATGATCAATCAGCATTCAGCTCAACCGGCATATACGCAATCATTTGCACAAGCTCGGCCATCTGCATCTCCAGCGCCTCCTCAGCACGCTCATTCATATAGCTCGCACGGAGCCACGCAAGCCGTACCACCAACTCCGACATACCAGCCAACAACTTCATACAACCATCATACTTCCTCCACTCCCACCACCGCCACCCATCACCACTCCAACCCACTAGCCAACTACCAAAGTTATCATAGCAGCAGTACACCACGTGTTGGTGGCTCTGGTTCAAATACACATAATTCTCACGGGAACGCATATAATCCACCACGTGCAATTGAAGTATACACGCTTCCAGATGCAGCAAATTCTGCCATTCCACCCGACGTTCGATCACAATTTCACACGGACGAATTCGGCAGGGTCATTTTCTATACTTCTCCTCCGCTTGAATCCAACCCAATTCCGGAAGAATCACAAGTTTTGGGTCATAGTTTGAAGTATTTAGCCAACAAAGTACGACGTAAGGAGGAGCTTGAGAAGAAACGCAAAATCCGTGAAATCGAGTTGGAAATCGAAGCTAGTGAAAGATCAAAGCGTGCGAAAGCTGAGGCAGAGGCTAGAAAACAAGCTATACTTGACACTCAAGTTAAGTATATTAAAGCCTGGACAGAGGACTTGCAAAAGGGTACAGAGGCACTTTATAAACAGTTAAATGGTGCGTAGTAAGAGAAATTCGGGAAACAAGAAACATGAAGCATAAACCCTTGAAATTGGGAGAACGAAGGCACTATGATAAAGAGTGGCGTTTGTGACATCAGGGTGTACGAACAGATTAAATCTATTTGGGTTTGACTGGCGTATTTTGGCGTGGAAGAAATTGATCGCGAGGAATTCAAATCCTCAAATTGTACATACTCAAGAGGAACTTGATAGACAGTCTTGGAGCCGGGTAAAAGCCGTTGGGTTATCACTTACAAACAAATAATATATCCTTCTTATGAGTTTTATACGATCTATCTTGATTTTATCGGCGAGTGCTTCATGTAGGTATAGGTACCTAGTAGGTATTAGAACATCGCATCTGGGTACAAGACTTTTTGTCATGATTTGCATTTGGCCTACAATTGGATGATTGTGTATCTCCTTCTCACGAAATTGACGGCGATTGATGTAGAAATATTTCAAGAAAACAGATTGAGAATTTGATACATGATATGCACGAAATTCAAGGGACTATCTAAACCTTAAGATCTACCAGTGCGTAAGGAGACCGCAAAAAGCTGATAGTATCCGAAAGACTCGGTGAGAATAATCGCGGTTCACGAGGGAACAACATCCTGCTGTCCTACTAATCTACTCCCGATGGAGCGGATATCCATCTTCTGCTGTTTTTCTTTCTTTGAGGAACAACAGAAGGTTATGTAGGGAGGAGTCAGAGATATGTGGACTTTGAGATACGTTACATATTGACAAGTCATACTGATGAGTGATGAGTGTGATATGCTTGGCAAGGAGTGTACGGAGAACATTGTTCTTTGGTGAAAAGATACATATGTGCTTTTGAGATATGGGGAAATATGAAAGGCAAAAGATATGGGATTGTAATGATGATGAGTGATCAAGAATGTCATTTTATGAAGTCCAAAAACTGCTCTGCGGCCTGGATGAAATATAAGATAACTTGGAGGTTGGTATCAATTTAAAATCCTATGCTAAACATCAAGAAGCAATAACAGCCGTTCAACCTCACCTCTTAATACTCCTCTCCCCCTCTGATCATTCTCAACAACGCGGCCCGTGTAGTCTCCTCGTCAAAAACCCTCTCTAACAAAACATTCAATTCTTGCTCGGCTTTCA
Source organism: Botrytis deweyae (assembly GCF_014898535.1). Taxonomy (NCBI): domain Eukaryota; kingdom Fungi; phylum Ascomycota; class Leotiomycetes; order Helotiales; family Sclerotiniaceae; genus Botrytis; species Botrytis deweyae. Next base: position 79,823 of record NW_024066250.1, read on the forward strand.
ACACCTGATCTGTCTTCCTAGGATCCTTCTCCAACAACCTCGCTTGCCAGTGCTTGGTGAAAGCCGTAATCTGTTGTACCAAGACCTTTTCTAATTCCTTCCTAGCATCTAGTACTTTATCAACCACAGCAGGAAGTAGTTGACCTTTGATTATCGGTCTGATATATGCAAGGGGATTAAACACTTGGTGACGGGATTGAAGTTCCTTGAGCGTCTCCCAAAGAGGAGTGAAGTCAAGTTCGGCGGATTGACGGATTGAGTCTGGGATTTCGTGAGTCATGAATAGGTTCTCGATGAGCATCAGATTTTTGATGAGGAATAGCTGTGCATCCATTATGTTATTCGAACTTCGCTTTATGATTGTTGCGGCTCTCTGTAGAGATTCGGTAGTTTGATGCACAATTTCGTAAAGAACATCACCTTTCTTGAGCTGCATACGAATGTTAGTGCAGTCACGTTTATATCTAAAAGCGGTGGACTTACTGTTCTCTCATGCATGCTTTCGTTGTATAAAACGAGTAAACTAACCGCCGTCTTGACTGTCGGAAAGGCATTCGAAACACCAGCTTCAACAGATGTGCTTTCTTCAAGAGGCTTAAGGGCCGTATCAACTCGCAAGCCACTAGTTGGAATGGCTTTCTCATTGGATAATTTCGGAGCAATTTTTGGCGATATGATCCTGAGATCTTCCGAAGATGGTTTGAAGAGCTCAAGTTTTTTTGCTTCCATGATGAAAAGCTGATCAGCTAATGGCCAGAGATGAACGCCCAACAAGACCTGTGCAGCCAATCTTTGTCCATCACGACTCTCATCTTCATGTGCCTCTGCTGAAATAAAAGTGTCACCCAACCAAGTAACCAAGTCGCAAACTCGATGCAAGTCACCATTGCTCAAATATGGGGCCAGGAAGCCATGGAGTATCTTCACATGCGACAGACAACTCTCCTCTAGTTTCTCGAGGTATGTATTAGGCATGTTCCACGGAATGGGAGGTGGAGGATAATCGGCCATAAGAGGTCCATTCTGAAAGAATTTTGCTGCTAATTTCAACTCATTCTGACATGTATCAAAAACGTATTGCACGGATCGTCTAGCGAATAATTCAAACTCCTTGTCAGGGAAAGGTGAAGTAGTTGAGAAGTTTTGAAGATTTTTGAGAACAAGAGGTCCAACAGGATCACGGGATCTTATGTAGGACTCAAGCAATTGCTGATATAGGTTATGCCATTGTTGGATATATGGTGTTCGGTCCACATCACCTCTTCTCCCAAATGCGAATTCATCAGTCGTCAAAAGTCGTTCAATCGAGAGGCCTAAATTCTCCCTAGCAGATTCATATTTGCCATAGAGAAGAATGTATTGATTTGTCTCCGTTTGTTCTTTGGCTTTCAATTGTTTCGAGGCGTCATCTGACACTTCACGCAGAGAATTTGAGAAAGCAATCTGGACGAGGTTGAGTGCTTTGTCTAAAAGTGTTGTGTAGCGAGTCTTATACACAGTCGAGTCTTTATAGTTTGGCTGTAAATAATTAGTCACAAGTAATCCAAGATCTGTCTCAAGATAGATGAGTCTCGTAATTTGTTGTGAAACATATCATTGATTTAACAACGTATTTAATAAAAGTAGCATGCACAGAAGGTGTTTCTACTAGCCTACACGAAGCAACCGCCGAGTATCGAAACTTCTGAGATATGGACATAAGGAAGACAAGACCTACATGCTGATCCATAAACTCAATACAAGAGTTGAGATTTTCTAACATATCCAAGAAGTCACCATTTTTGACCAGCCTTCCGGCACCTGGAGCATTCAAGCGTCGAGTCAGAGGTTCAAGATAAGCATAGTATTGCAAATCCGTTCCAACTTCATCTGCCAATTCACGTATACGTTTTTGTTCTTCCAAAAGATCTTCACATTGGGCTTGGAAGGCTGTGGTTTGTGCTTCGACATTCTTGAACGATTCGGAAAGACTGGCAAGTGTATCCAATGCGCTTGTGGTATCACTTAAAAGAGTGTCAAGTTGACGCTCGGATAGAACTAATTGATCTAGATATAATCTTCAGGTGGTCAGCGTATTGGCTCGATGCTCATTGTTTATATTTGGCATACTGGTATTCCTCGAGGCTTCCATCCACAAGCTCATCCTCAAGCGCACTGTACCGCTCCTCAAAAAGGGGAGTCCTAGATTCCCCTCCTTCGGCATCGCGCTCGTTTTGTGTCTTTCCCTCATTCGTTTCCTTGTTTATATATGCCATAGCTACTTCGTAGAAATCGCTATATGATTTTGCTCTTCTTGCCAATGTAGCTTTCGGAGGGTCTTTCGATACAAGCTCATCCTCATATATTCCTAGCATTGGCGAGTTCTGATCCAGCACTTGGTTGTTGCCCTATGTACACCATTAACTTGAAGCACTTTTCAGAGCACTAAGGGGGCTTACATTAGTTTGCTGCAAAAGAGATTCTTTGCGACGATGTTGCGATGCCTGTGAGGTGACATGATCCTTTTTGGTACTTGTTTCGGGCACAAAACTGTACCACGCATCTTCGTACATTTTACCGGTACCTTACATCAAAATTCCAAGATGTTGAGTAAGGCTGAAGTGTCATGAGTATTCGAAACACCGTTTATCCATGGGGCTCGGCACGGACCACTAGCCTGACATTCAATCAGATTATAATTGGACCAGGAAAGTCAATTCGTCATGGGATGGAAACGGACAAGGCTGAGGAGAACTTTGTGGTATGAGGGGCAGTGGCGAGTCTAACAAATGTTATTTTTGTAAATGTACAAAGCCTGTTTCTCAATTATTGATATAGGCATAGAAAACCAACGATGTTGTCAAGTAAAGTTATACCAAAATGCGGTACGATTGTTCAACGAGCAAATCGACATACCAATCACTCAATCGCATTCCAGAGGAGATATATTGGAGGTTCCAGTGATTCCAGAGTTGCCGTTGCCAGTAGAGCTTCAAATTCACGGAAAGCTGCGTTGTTATTATCGCTGACAATATGCGCTGGAGGTTTATATGCAACCGGCTATCCACGAGCTTTACATGCAGAAGAGATCCCTACACCCGCCGAGCTACAATTCGAGAAGAAGAGGAGGAATACTAGCACAAAAGAAGAGAATCGAGACCAAATAAGCTCACAGCATTTGCAAGTGAAGAGGAGCTGGGAGAACCCAGGAGTATATGCATGGGGATCAAATATGGGTCGTGTTGTTGCACCCGACTCCGAGGAGATCAATGTCAAAACTCCAAGACGAATACCATATTTCGATGGGAAGCTCATTCGAGATATTAAGTTAGATCGTAATTTTGCTGCAGCAATTACTGAGAACGGCGATCTGCTGCAATGGGGTATTGGATATTCACCGGATTGTAAGGGGCCTACAACAACATTGAAGGGAAAGGATCTTGTCAAGCTATCTATATCAAAAGACCGGATCATAGCACTTTCGTCAAAAGGCACGGTGTACTCGATTTCAGCATCACAAGCAGATCAGGCATTAGAACCAAAGCAACAAGAGAGCTCATGGATTCCCTTCTGGAGCAGTAAATCTTCAATTGGGTACCGAACCTTGAACCCGGATAGAATGGTCTGGGGAGAAAAGGTGACGGACATTAGCAGCGGTCTTGAGCATTGCATTCTCCTCACATCCAAAGGACGTGTTTTTTCCGCAGCATCCGGCTCTGAAGATTATCCTTCGAAAGGACAACTCGGTGTCCCTGGTTTAACATGGACATCGCGCCCCCCTGGAAGATACGACCAACCACATTGGTTAAGTACACTTCAAGGATTTGACATTGCAAAGATTGCTACCGGTGACTATCACTCTCTTGCAGTTGATACGCAAGGGCGAGTTTTCAGCTTCGGCGATAATTCCGTCGGCCAATTAGGCTTTGAATACAACTCTGAAGCATCTACCATCGATGCCCCTTCGCTAGTCCCCATTGACAGACTCTACAAAGGCACAAATTTACTTCCTCGTGTAACCGGTGTTTTCGCAGGGGGTGTCAATACATTCTTTACAGTCGACGCTACCCGAGTGGCCGGACAATCAGAAGAAGAACCTCCCGCAGACCTAGGCCGTATCACAGCTGATACCTGGGCATGCGGACAAGGAATCTACGGCACCCTCGGAAACGGCCGCTGGACACACGTCCAAGGACTCCCCTCGAAAATGAAAGCTCTCTCTGGCCTCTTCGAATACGACGAAGTTGCGAACAAAGTAGTCCCCATCCGACTTTCCCGACTCTCCATTGGCAGCACTCATGCCTCCGCCGTAATGAACAACGTAACTCACCTGAACGCTACCTCTAAATCCAGCTCAAATGATACAAATTGGGGTGCCGATGTATTATGGTGGGGCGGGAATGAATTCTACCAACTAGGCACTGGAAAGAGAAATAATGTCAGCCAGCCAATTTATATTCAGCCGCTGGATTTGGCGGCCGACAGAGAAAAAGGAAGGAGAGAGGAACATCGCTTCCAGATTACGCCAAGGAAGACGGTGAAGATTGGAGGAAGGAATGTCAGTGTGGAACAGAGAATTGAGTGTGGGAGAGGCTGTACCGCGGTTTATTCTGGTGCGTGATCATTTCACAGCGATGCATTGAAAATATGTGAGCCTGGTTGTAAAATTCCTTTGAGGTTTAAATGTCTTGTTGTACTGTACTTTTAGTTTAGCCAGTGAAATTGCTAGGGGGGGAGGGGGGAAGAACAGGAATTGGCACGGAATGGGAATGGTAGGGGGAAACGGTGTCAAACTCCAATCATTGTACATTTATTCCAACGAGACTCGACTCTGTATTTGTATCGAGAATTTCAAGGACTTCGCGGCTCCATAGCATACAAGTAAATTACCTAGTCATCCAACGCAATCACAATTAAAATGAATAAACTAATTTATTTAACGAACTGGAAAAATCAAAGATCTATAATCTTACACGTTTTAATTTCATCTTCCAGTGCACAACTGGCTTGCTGTAGATGCAGCCCTATAACCACCAAAAGAACACGTATTGATCATGGGCCATCTATCTAGTCATTCCTGATCGCTTCCTTCGACTTTCCTACCATCCATGCCCCATCCGTAACTGAATAGTCCCGATAAACGCCATCCATGAAAATTAAAGTACTCTGCGCGTAAAGCATAAAGAAAAGTGCTCAACTTGGTTCTCACTCTCTTCCCAAGATTTGGGCGACCATCTTAAGATTATTCAGACATGATTGCCTCGATAAATTCCCGACCTAAACACCATTACATCGAACACTTCATAGACCTGCCGCGACGGCACTGTTGCCATTGATTTGTGGCTGTGGTGATCCCAAGGCACCTGCTTGAGCAGTATTTCTTGCCTGGTGTTGGGATCCTTGCTGCTGAACAATTTGGGCTCGCTGACGATCAATTATAGTCTGTTGCTCGCCTGAAGTTAAAAAAGTACTCATGTTATTATAGGAATTTTGGTGATTTGATTGCGGCGGCAGAGTCTGTTGAGGCTGAGGTTGAGGTGATTGAGAGGAGCCATTCATGACCGGTGGTTGAGCCAACTGACCTTGCATGTGCCTAGTGGCATTGGGTGGTAAAATAGGAGGGGCGGGTGTTGAGTACGGAGGGCGGACTTGAGGTTGAGAGTGTTGATTTGCTTGATTATACACAGGCTTCTGAGGCGAGCTCTGTCGGCCAACATGTGCTCCATTTCCATAAGCCTGAGTATATGCAGCACTATTTTGAACTGGTTGTTGCTGGGTAGCGTATGGTGGCTGACTTGGGTATCGCACTGTCTGGGGTGTAGATTGTGGAATGCTTTGGAAGGGCTGAGTTGGAGGTCGTGTATAAGAGGTAGTGGGGGTGTTATGGTGATACTGTTGTTGTTGGCCATTCGCCTGAGCATATTGCGGTGCTGTTGGACCTGGCGTTCGGTACTGGTGTGGATATGCAGCCCCCGGATAAGCCGCCGGACGATACGACGGAGCGGATGGAGCACGCTGTGCATACGAAGCAGGAACCGGCGCAGTAGCAGGCGGACGTTGCAAATTGCTTGGTGGCGGTCTGATTGGTGTTTGAGCAGTAGCGTAGTGTTGTCCAGTGGGGGCTGGAGCTGGTCGCGAAGACGAGTATTGATTGCCATAAAGTGCAGCAGAAGAAGAGCTTCTGTGCAACGAAGAGCTGGTGGTGGGTCGTGTGTTTGAGGCTGCGCTCATTGCTGCGACCTTTGCGCGAGCTGCTATCTCGTCTTCCTCCATGACACCCTTTTGATCGCTCAGTTGAACTTCAATCTTTGTACTGATGCTAAGTTCAGCCAATTGGTCGGAGTTCAACTTCGCAACGGCATATGGCGGCAACATGGCAACCATCAATGCTAGCTGGGATTTAAGTATCTCATATGTCGTCACTTCTGATTCGCTGGGCTTTGATGGAGTGCCCATGAAATTAGATTCCGATGTCCCAAACGCGCTGATAGGACGACCTGTAGCATTGAGAGAAACGTGTCGATTTCTTTGATACGAGTTGAGAGTCTCTAGCAACTCCGAAATTCCCTGCAGTACTTCCTCAACATCTTTTTCTTCTGCCGTCTTTTCCACATTTAAGTCGGTAGACATCAAACTGGGATCGATCGAAGCATCAGACAATTCTTTCGCTGCTTGCTCGAGCTCCTCAATTTCCGCATCGTTGAAAGCCAAGCTATTGGTGCTTGGCTCCGTGGGATAACCATCGCCTAGCCCCTCAGCCCTATTAATTATGTCTCCCCATCGTTTTTCACCGACTCGTTGCCACCAGATCTTGCTCAAAACACTTTCCGGAGCGATAGCTTTGGAATCATCCTTGGTCGGCGCAAATCCCGAATACGCGCTCCGAAACAAAGCATCCAACTTAGCAGCATCGATTTCGCTCGAGTCAATGGCTGCTTCAGAATCTTCATTGGAACCTGCAACTCCAGTGCGTTTCCTTTCTGGGCTGAGTGACGAGGTATTGCTATAATCAAGCCATTGTCCAGTAGTGAGTGGTTGTTTCCAATAGCTAGTACTCCGTGGATCGGCAACAAATGGTTGGTGCCATCCGTCGATTGAAGTTGGTAAAGAGCTCTTGGAAATTTTAGGCGGCTTCAAGGGATGAATGTTTGGAGGTGTTGGAAAAAGCTCCCCTAAAGTCTGCGGACGTTTCTTATTATCATCAAAGCTCGTGGGCTGTAAGGGAACAATCTGAGTTGTCGTAATACCATTGGGTAGGCCGGCTTCGCGAAGAGGCTGAGAAATCGATTCTCCGTCATACTTGATTGGAACCTGTAAACTAGAGAATAACTGTTTCGGTTGCGGGGCGTTGCCGTAGAGTGTAAGCACCACTTTGCTATCCTCCGACGTTGCAGTAACTGGCGCATTAGCATTGGACCCAAAATTTCTGTTTGATAAGTAATTGTTGGAATTGATTATTTGATTGCTATTCGCGTTTTCTTGTAGCCCCGTGGTAGCCTTTTCTCTGCGCACAAGCTCATGAGCTTTCTTTTTAAAGGCCAAAATCTTGACAGCTAGCTCCGATTGTGCAGTGGGAACAGGTATGTACTGATTCTGATTTGAGCCAACAGTCAATTGTAGCCTTTCTATGATATCGGATGCGGCAGTATCAACATCTTTGAGAACTTCATCGATAGTAAGATATTCATGTGCTGTCGCGCGTGATAGAATAGTTGGTGAATCAGTCGCGCCATCTGACTTTTGTCTTTTGGCGTGAGGTTCGGTCGACGGGATTGATTCAGGAAGAGCTCGTGTTAAGATGGAGGGCGAGGGATCATGACTAGAAAGTTTCGGATCAGTAATAGGTCTGGAATGAATTGATATGATACTGGAAGCTATGCTACCTGATGAACAGATTGAAAGGGTGTGTTGAAAGGCAAAACTCACCTCTTGAGTACGTCAATCAAATCTTCGACAAGACCTTGTGCATCTACCGTCGATGGTTCTTTTGTAATTGCGATTTTGGATTCGTTGCTGGTGCCATTTATAAGAGCTAGCTGATCGATGTTATCGTCGCGTTTTCGTTTCGCTGATAGTGTAATATCTAAATGCGGTTGAGTGGGGGGACTGAGAATCCCGTTGGTCGAGGCCATCACGTAGTCTCGCGGTCCAAAGATTTTTTGGGGATTCCTTTTTTTCGCGTCGCGATCGCAGATGGTATGTGTGTTACCGATGAAGGAGACGCTTTTTTTGGGTAAGGGTAAGGTAAGATTGTACGGGTAGGTACGTAGGTAGTTGGAGACTTTTGGGGGGTAGAAAGGAAAACCAAAATTCAGCGCTGCAAAGTCATTGAAGTCTTCATTCAAAAATACTTCGTACGTGACTTTCAATGCGCAAAATGTGGAGGTAATTAATGTAGTCGTAGTATTTGTGTCGCTTTCTCTTGAAAGAAAATTTGGTTGTTAATGTTGCAAGAAAGGGTCGAAAGTGTAGGAGATGTACCGGTAGATGATGTTATTATTTCTTCGTTCCTCAATATTGATTGCGAGGCTCTAATAGAAAGACGAGGCAGATTGGTAGGATGGCAGAAATGGCAGAATTGGCAGACCAAAGGACCAAAGGCACGGACGTGAGACAAATTAAGCGCAGAACAGAACGAAAGTAAACTTCAGCCACGACGGGCTAATCTGGAATTGGTAGTTGTGGCTGATGCTTGCTTGGTCATGTGAGACGATTTGATTAGTCATTCATAAAAATAAATTTTGACCTTGATATGGATTTAGCTATAGCTAGGTATCATATAATCATCTAACACTTCACTTGTGTAGCAACAATTCTTGCCGTCTTCTCGTTCTTGCAAAGTTTATATACCTCTACTTCTTTGAATACATTTCCGCGCATTTGTTCCTTGTTTCGTTCAAGGAGAAACATCTTCTGTACAATACAATATCTGATATCCTAACCACATCATTCACCTTGAAATACAGTAATGCAAGTTAGATTTGCATTTTGATACTGTCTAGACAGAGATCTTGTACAGTACAACATGAACGGATGCAATCGTGCCTCCATTCTTCGAAATCTGGCAATGCCTCCTCATGGCGTCATGCCAGGATTTTGTCCATTGTGTCATTCTTTCGAGTAAGCATGAAAACATTTCTACACCACTACTCAGCAATTCAACGAATTCTAATATATCTTGCGTACAGCTCCCCACAGAAATAAGAAGTATTCATAGAAGCCAAAGACACTTGCTCCGGCCACTATCAACCAGACAGAACTCGACCACTTCGAATTTGGATGAGTTCAGTGAGGACAACCCTTCGCAGGATTTTTGGGATCATGTCAGAAATCGGAAGAGTCCACAAATGAGATATCTGGATGTTAAACGCTCCATTGAACGAAGTCCCATAGAGTTTCTCAAATCCAGAAACGATGAAAAGTCTAATCTGGAGGGATTTGATGAATCCAACGGACTCGCTTTTGGCGTGATCAACCATTCGCCAGTCCCTTTACGGTCCACGGAAATTAGACCTCCAAGGTTGAGCAACAGGCTTAACAAAGCACGACGACTTTCGAGTCTTGAATTTCTTGGGAAGTGGCTAGATTTGCCAGATGACGATGCTCGGGAAGCACTTTGGCAGCACTATAGATCAGAGAAATCTAAATCAAAAGTGTCGGAATCAGCTTTGCCAACGATCCTGTTGCAGCATATTAGGGTATTTCTATCAAACCTTCTAGCTTGACATTGCTAATTTTGAGGTAACGCAGGGCTACCCCTTGACCACAGACATGAGCCTTGCCTTGCGTAAGCGAGGCTTCAGTATAGATGATCTAGTCGTATGGACCTACATCATTCAAGGAAAAGATACAGATGAAATGGCACAACGCTTCCTTTCTTCGCCCTCAAATAAGCCAACGTTTTTATTATTGGAAATTCTCCGTAAAGAAATTTTGCACGTGGAGACTTTTAGATCACTTCTAAATTACACTTGGACTCGAGTTTTCTCACCAAATCCCCAACAACGCACAGTAGACTCTTGGCCTGCACTTTCCGAGTCTTCTTTTGAGGAAGAGACAGAAGATTCAATGTTATTCTCTTCACCTGACATGGAATTGACCACTTTCACACTTCTTATCTCCCGCCTCCTCCATCATGCACGGCATTTACTACCCTCTGCTGTCCTCCCCATATCCCATATGGTTCCTCCATATTTGTTCCAGAATTTACATCGTAGGTCTACAACGGAGTCATTAGAGCCACGTGCACATAGCCGATGCTCTCATTTGCTCAATAAACTACTTCACGCCCTTTCTCGACCATCACAATTTGCTCCATTTAAATCCATGATCCATAATTGGCATGCGCAAAGAGTCCTATTGCGTTTAGCAAATCAGACCAAACCGCCTTTAATCATTGACAGGGGTGGTTACCATGCTGTACAAGTTGTACTACTTGCATTGCAAAAGACCGATGATGAATCAAGATTAGCTAAGCTCCAAGCGAGAAGTTGGCCTCCCTGGAGAATTGACCAAGATGGTATGGATGCCCGAAGATCGCCAGACGAAGATCTGAGTAAGGTTGTCTTTGCAATAAGGCAAATGAAGCAAGCTGGGTATAGTTCGAGTATTAGCACTCATGCTCATGGTATTCTTGGGGGACAAGAAGATGATGGGACACCAACAATCCATACCAGGTCTTTGTCCAAAGGTCGTATTAGAAAGTTGCGCTCTTTGGTAAGGTCGAGTCCTCTGCATCCCCGAGTTTGGAGTTCAAGGATCACGGCAACGCGTGATGTACAGGAAGCTTGGAGCGCATTCAAGAGTTTTCAACGTTTAGGTGGCACACCCACCTCTTCCATTTATCATGCTATGATGGAGAAAGTTGAAGCCGAATGTAGGAGGGCCGGTCGTTCTCGACTGGTAGATGTTATACCTGGCGTGGGGAAAGAAGTTCTTCCACCGTCCGTCGACAACTTCAGCGATTTCTATAAAGAGGAGCTTCGACCGCCATCATCCATTGATTTCTTGTATGAAACCATGATGTCAGCTGGAGTACGGCCACAAAGTGACTGTCTAAATTTCCTTATCGGTCATGCTAGGGGAATACCTGATGGTATAAAGTATCTTCGTGAAAGTGGACAGCGACGTACTTTCTTGAACTATATCGTTGGCAAAAACGCCGATCCACCAGCAAAAATGACATCTGCGGAAATTCGCATCATTCATGCATTCGTCACCTTACTTTGCAGGTGTACGGATAAACTCATCCCACAAGCTTCGTCATACTCCGAAATATCAATGTCCAAAGATCTGAAAGGGCTTCATGAAACTTTTGCAGATGACATCAACGATATCAACGCAAAGGAGACAATGTCACACACGCTACCTAGATCTAGAAAGTCTGGTATTAATCCGCTGGCTCACGCACTGGAGCTCATACGAACCAGCCAGACAAGATATAAGCCTACGTGGTATGCGGTCTTCAATGCACTTGCTAAACCTGGCATTACAATTGATCCTAATATAATTGGTGACCCGCAAGATGATATCAATTCCTGGAGAATCTTTGCTGCTGTACTACAGGACTTCCACGACGCGGGGCTTGAGCTTGAACCAAACGGCTTTCAGTTCATTTGTCGAGGGTTGGAAAAGGCAATGGTTGCATCGTCCCGGATGGACCAAAAGTCACCGTTCGCGGATGATGTTCTACTTGTGAAAGATGAATTCGCAAAGTTATCTTCGACAAGTTTCGATATTGGACTTCCCGCCCTTGCTCACGATTCACATAGCAAACTACACGGCGCTGTTTTACATGCCTACGTCCGTGTTCTAGGAATAGCAGAGGATTTCGAGGGCATCAAAGCTGTAGTAGACTGGATGGTACTTCATCACGAGCGTTTAATTACTGAGGCTAAGTGGAGCCGCAATGGTCACGAGCTTTTGAAAAGAACTCTAATAGCTGCAAAGGTCTTTTGCAATGGGTCATCCTATGAAGAAGAAGCACGCATATTGGTGGAAGGCGCCGAGGGCTGGTCATGGCCAACTGATCAGGATGCTAGGACTTACGTTGAAGGGGGCCAGTCATTAGAATCTGGTGGGAGCTCTTTAGTGAGTGGTGGAAATGATGTAGAAGATGAAAAGACCTTAATTCGGGATTTCTACTGAGATATTCCATTATTTAAATCTAATTGATTGTACATTAGTAAATCCTTAGAATTAAAAGGTTCTGGAATTGGGCTTTTTTTGATGTACAATATAGAAGTAGATAGTTTACCAGTGGGTGTGCGAGTTGACGGTACACTGCGAAAATCGGCTTTGCAATGTCTCTTGAAAAAATCAGCTCAAATATCTTAAACACTGTCACTATGATTCAGATAATAAATTCGTCAGAATTTTTGAAAGTTCAAAAGTGTCCCGTCAGTCCATGCACTGACCGAATTTGACAACCTTTTCACAAGTTCTTGAGTATCAAATCCTGGTTTCCTCAGTAATTGTTTTCTTAGTAAGTAGAAAGGCATCGCCGCGCCCGGAGTTCGGCATAGGAGGCGCGTTGGGTATTGGATATGATAAGATGGACACAGGATGGACCAAGGATAGTTTTGGCACACTGGGAAGTGGTGAATGGACAATGAGGTATGCGGGTATGCAGGATAGGATGGGTTATAAACGAACGAGGCTCGATGGCTTGGAAATGGTAAGGGTTGGGTGGATAATATTGGTCAGGTGGGGAAGTAGGGAGGAAAGTGGAGGAGCTATGAGCTTGGGGTGTTGGTTGATGGATGTTGGATTGGTAGATAAGGGGAGCTGGGAGCTTGGAGCATGGAGCTTGGGGATTGCTTTGGTGTTGGTGGATGGGTGAAGGAGATTGGGAGTATTTGGCAGAGGGGCAGAGATCGAGCTAAAGGATTCGTTCTCGATGATGTTGATATGATTTGGAGTTTGCGATTTGGAAAACGTCTCTTCATTTATTGCTCATCCATACTCTTTCTTCTTTGAATATTTCAAAAAATACTATAACATATACAACGTACTAAGTATATAACATACATAACATACATCAGAATGTAAAATAACCTGCTAAATACATGCCAAATCCAGCGCGGAAGGTCTTAACTGTTCTCCAATCTCATGTACAATTTTTGCTGCATCTGCATCTGCAAATTCTCTCCTTCGTCTTCATCGATCCTCATTTATCATGACATATCGTGTTTTCGCCCCCGATCTCACGAAGTAAACATTCCCAACTGTTTCTGTACATTCATCACCCTCCTCCATCTTTCCATGACCCCCAACACACTCATTACTCCCATCAACTCAAACTCGTCTCCTAGCCCGGCGCTCCCACTCTCGAGCTCTAGCCACCTCATCATCCCTAACACCTTTCCCCTCTCCTTTCTCGGCCTTCTTTTCCGTTCCTTGTCAGCCCAATCTTCATTCCCAACTCCGACATACACAGCTATCGTCTCGCCCGTAGAACAGCGCATTAACTTCATTTTTACCCCGCCTTTCTTACTAGTCATTTCCTCGGGCACGGAAGCAAGACCGACATGTGGCGCGGAGGAAGATGAGGAGACTTGGCGCCATTCGAATTTCTCTTTTACGAAAGTACGAGGAAGAGTGTGGTAGAAGGCGTAGCGTTCGGCGGTAAAGATTCCGCCGGTAGGAACTAATTTTTCGGTCTTGTAACCTTGGGATCGGACGCCGAATGTGAGGGAGTCGCTGGGGGAGGTAGGAAGGTTGTAGGTTGTTGGGGGTGGAACGATGGATTTTGAGGGGTGAGAAGAGGACGAGGGGGGTGTGAGGGGAGAGAGCGGGCGCGTGGGTGGTGGGAGGGTGGTTATATCTGTTATGAGGGTGACGGTGTTGAAGCTTGCAAAAGCGAGGAGGGGCGAATTGGGCGAGGCGGTGGAATGGAGCGCTATATCCGGTTTATTGGGATTACTGGGAGGTGGTAGGGCTGGGACACTTTGTGGTGTGGATTGATGGATCGTTATGTAGAAGAGTGGTGGTGGTGAAGAGGCAGGTTTATGGCCATTGCTCACTGGCTGTGCTGACGATGGCGAGAGAAGGATATCGTATATCGAATTCCTCGTAAAAGTTAAATCTCGTGGAAATCTGATTCCAGAACTAGAAGGATTGATAGGGGTATGGGAAGGGGTATGAGATGCAGTATTGCTCGGTGCATGCGTTGAATGAGTCGTGGTATTAAATCTCGACGTTATCGCTGATATGGGGGTTTGTGAAAAAGTAGATGAAGTGGGGGATCGAATAACTGCTTCCGGAGCATCTGAAGATTTTATAACTGCCTTCAAGGCATCTGAAGGTTCTATCACTGCTTCCGGAGCATCTGAATAGGTATAATCGAGGGGAGTTTCTATCACCTCGGGCGCATCATTGTAACTGTGATTTACGACTTCTGGTGCGTCGTGATATTGAAATTTGGGAGTGAGTTCTTCGAGCGTCTCATGATAGTAGGATACAGTAGGACTGATCGACCCTACTGATTCATAGATGGATTCGGGGGATTCATAGCGATGATATGGAGGAGGAGTTTCGGATGTGGGGTAGAACCCCTCGTCGAAGCCTAGGACTTCTTTCCACTTAGATACCGATCTTGTCCGTCTCACAGACATTATTACATATGTGTAGACCGTCTTGATGTTGAATTCTATGGATGGATGGATATTTGCTTGCAGCTCAAAAATTTGATCGAAAACAATTGGATCGGCATGAAGTTGCGAACACAAGAGATGTATGATGTTGTATACGAAACGGTTAAGAGCGATCGATAGCTGATATTGCAGTAGATGAATGGCAAGCAAGGTAAGTGAAGTAAGGTAAATTGTAATGTCGCACAGAAAAGAACTACGGTTAAATTTCCAAAGTGCATATGTCCACACTGAAACGGCACAGCGTGAGCTTTCATGCTGACCCCCCTATTGGTTATTGGTTATTGGTTATAGTGATATCTGCTCCCTGTAACGTGGAGAGCGAACGAGACCACGCCAACAAAGCCAGCAAATGAACAAAACACGAAAAGGTAAGCATTTCTATTCAGGCATTAGGTGAAGCATGATGAACTCATATCGTAAAATCTCACATACCTAGGTAATAGCTCATACCTATATCTCCACTGTGCAAGATAGATCAACGAGAAATCTTTTTCAGAGGAATAGAACCTTGGAAAAGTCCTTCGAAAGCGCTTCCAAGATCTGCTTGTTATCCTGCTTGCTCGCCCATTCACACACTTCTCTTGTCCAATTTCCTGCATAACCTTTTCTATTAGATGTTTCTAGATTGTTTGGGATAAAATGAATTTGTGATCGGCATTTTATCCATTATCACAGGCAAATATGCACCACGATGCAGGTAATACCAGAAATCCATGGTGCGTTGACTTCGTTTCCATTTTCCATTTGTTGGACTTGTGCAACCCTGACATCTTAAGTGCGGACATCCTTCAGAAATTGGCAAGGTTTGTGTATGTCAATATATGAGATAGGAAATGGTGTGGGAGAGATTGAGAGATTGAGGTGACACCTCCGCCCTACCCCTGCATCTTCGTACTGGGCTTCCGTACCTGACCTACCATGTCCTACTTTCCGGCAATTTTGCTCGTGGGTTCCATAGAGCTGACAGCCTGTGCATAGAAAAGAGCCAGAATGTTTGGCTGGATGTCAGAGTAGGGTAACTACATTATCCCCTGCGTCAAATGACAGCCAGCCGATGCAGAATGATTCCACCAGACCGGATCAGCGAAATAGAAAAACAAAACCCTGTTGATTAAGTGGAATCAGTGGAGGTGAGAACAAGAACCCTTCAGATGAAGAGTGGGATGGGTTGAGATTTGATGATATGAGAATATTATTGAGTTTTGACATCTAAAAGCTCATTAGCTACTGTACGACACTATGTTTTATCACATTCGCTTCTTCCGAGTGGGTAACCGATAACCGAATTGATTGATTAGACGATGCTTGGTAACTCTGATATGGATGATCTGGTCTGAATCATCTGATACGTCCTAACATGAACAACACTTGCCTAATAGATATTACATTGCTTTCGTTGAAATTGCCCTCAGGGGGATGAAATTATTTTGCTGAAAGGGGATTGACGTGCAGTAGATAGCAAGTACCCATTCTTTGGAATGCCAACTCAATACAAAACATATACGGAGTGTGCCTTTCTCTCTCTTGATGTATTCCTTTGCCTCGGTAGTAACAATTTCCCGCAATTTCATCTGATATACAAGGTACAAAAAGGTACCATCCGTGAAGGGCTTAAGGCAATCAGGGGTAATACGCCATCGGCCCCGTTCGGGCGCTTCGAAGTCACTGAGCCTCAAGCCGATCTTTTTTCCTCGTCAACCCATAGCATTATACTCGTACATGTCCTTCGTAATCGTTCAACTTTTGTTTTTTGAGTTACATATGCTCCCGCGTTCAGATCCTATTCGGAAGGCTCGGCAGACATATAATTCTCTCCTATCCCTCGGATTGATAATCTCTTGATGGTTTTTCCAAATTGCACTTCGAACTTAAACTCGTTCTCCAACTCTTAAGCTTCCATCCCTGACTCCCGGAGCAACATTGGAGCTCGGGCATCCAAACTATCTAAGGAGTGCAACTACCACGACCCGGTCCAAGTAATCTTAATGGCCCTCCAACGCACACCGTTTATCTCGTACAATAACTTCCCCAACATTTCCCCGAGACCATCGATAACACAACAAATCGGTGCCTGTGTCCGGTATGGCCAATAGGAACTAAAATGTGGGGACGGACAACAACTTCTTCAAAAGAGGTCGAAAAGTTTTCTGATATGTTCATTTTGACATAAAATGTACTACTGTCTGTATATTCATCCGTCTAGGCATCACAAATTGTAATTGACAGTATCTCAAAGTTTTCACGACGTGACCTAAGCGGCAAAAGATCGACCATACATCGAAGATGCATTGATGGCTGGAAAATTTGTGCGTTGTGGATTTTCTTTGCATTAAAACGTGGCCACCATCTGAGGGTGGCTTAATATTTCCCGCCCTTTTGCTTATGCGGCATCAGCAACTTGCCAGACGCCGAACAGGAAGTGTGATTTATTGACTTCACATCTTTTTCCTGTATTTCAAGAATGACGCTTTGTCGATCGGGCGAACATACACTCTGGTTTCAAATAAGCAGTTATCCAGGCATCGGAAGTCCGGTTGTTCCTGGACATCTATTGATACAACGGGAAGCAGTGTTTCTTGGAGCTCCTGCGCCATCGGCATATGCTCATACTTTGCGACAAGGCAAGCTCGCAAACATGCACTGTTAAGGAAACCAACATCATGCTAGATTTTTTTGATTCGCCAATGATCGACAAATTTGCATGCACATCAACCATCTCTCAAGTCCTTGGGTCTGGGGGTTTTTTTTACTCAGAAATCTGTTTCAGGATTTTCAAGCTCTTCAGAGTATGCTTGAATTTCCACTCTAACATACCCAGTTGATGGCCTTATTAAGGTAAAGCAGAGTTGCATTCTCTGACGTCAGTACTTCCTCCCGCCATGAATCAAAAAAACGCAATACCGTGTACCTAGGTAGGTAAAGGACGATTGGGTTCCGGCAACACGGTTTTTGAATGCCGCTTATCTGCAGCTTGTCAGGCGCCATTAAATCGTATTGCTTACAACAAAAACTAGACCACATGATGCTGTCGTTCATGTTGTTGCAGAAATACTGATTTTTGATTGGTGAAGAGCTTCGGAAATACAGTATTGTTAGCCAACAATACATATCAGGCAGTCTTGATAGTGCTTTTGGCCAACACGGTCGTTGGAGACGCGAGTGGGATATCCATGTGAGCTATGGCCGGTTGTCTTGTCATCAAGAAAACAGCAGCCGGCGGTCATTATGGATCACACAGCGTGAAAAGGTATTCCTAAACATGAAGGCAATCAGGTGACGCGGCAGTTAGAGTTAGGAGATACTCGACAACAGAAGCAAAAATTCATGATCTAAGTATGATTATCTGGGCTGGGCTATCGCATTTACAGTCTCGATTTTCGGGTAGAAATAATAAGGTACATCTTGCCGCTTTGTCGACGCGACGTTTCTTCAATTCACTGCCGTCTCTCACCCACAAACCAGAAGTCTTGACATTACCTGCCTCCATGCCCCTTCAAAAAAACAATCAAAACAAACAAAACAGACAGCAAAAAATATCCAACTAGCAAAACCTTGCCGTCCCATGAGAGGGACGGGAGGAGAAACCCCGCGACGGGATTTTTTTCCGATTCGAACCAGGCGTATTACCACTCCACCACCAGACCGCATTTGACCTGAACAAACAGGACTGTTTGTCGCCTTTGCGATCTGGATGAGGGAAGTTGCTTAAGTGGGTTTATATAGTAGAGTTGGTGTATGTGTGCAGGAATGGTAGATATTTAGGTGGTGAACACATGAATATTTTTGTATACCGCAACATATCTATGTATATGATCCGCGCAATTGATGTGGTAGCAGAAAGAAGTTGATGGGCAATGTAAGTCACTGGCTCTTTGTAATTCCTGTATTAATTGCACAGTGTCGACGTCTTGTCTGTACTGTTGAGACTTTCCTATCAAACATATAGGCACGCCCCATTAGACTTCAGACTTTGTCCGTACTCGATTCCCAGTTCAGCTATAAACACAATATGCATGTACAGAAACACCGCCTAAAACCTGCCTAAAAGATTGTAATTCATAACATACTGCACTCTCTGCATTCGCCGTTTGTGATCTTGACCCTGCTGGAGCACTCGTGCTATCTCCAATATCGGTTCTACCATAAGTGAAATCTATGAAGGCAATTCTTGTAGACGCCTGTTGATTAAGAATGGAGTACAGAATCCATTTACCATGATGTTCTGGAGGACTTCTACTCAATTTGAGTACCTACCTGGTTGAATTAAAGAAATGGCTGAATGATAATTGATGGAGACACACAGCATAAAGGAAGCTTTTCCCCAAAGAGACATCACGATAATCACAGCTTAGATAGCAGAGACGGAGCCGGTGGGAAGCTGGTCGATATCACAAAAGTCTTGGGCGATATTGTGAAGGTTATTACTTCAGCTTCGATGCTTCCAAATTCCCCTCTCGATGTAGTTGATACCGTAACAACGTGCTTCATGTGAATGTGGTTGTGATGCGGACGCGAAGCCGGTGATTGCCCGGAAGCTCTGACTAGTGATGTTGAAGTGTCGCACTCAGCCTCAACATTCAACTAGATAGACATAAGCAGGAGCTTGGAGTATCGTCATTCCTGCAAATTAGTCAACTGTATCTCTTTCCCCAATTGTTATCATTGGTTGAAATACGCCAGAGAACCAGCTGAGGTTAAGACAACAAACCCTCGTCGGGTAGCCCTATTCGGTGGAGAAAAAACAGACCGCATTGGTCCATCTTAACACCATTAGCTAAAATACTCTAGAAAATCAATCGCAAATGGAATAATTAATTTTGATACTACCAAATAAAGTACCAAACTATATTTACCCAGGAACACATTCCCAATATAATTTCATTTATAGAAGGAATGGCTACATTGTTGACAGGCTTCGCTGAGGATCGATTGTCATCTGTCCTCCGGCTAAGCCCCTTCACCGATATCTAGGTATTGATGATGTAGAGCGCCGAGGAGCAAGGCTACAATAACGGTGCCGAGTTCCTCAGCTTCTGATCTAAGTATACCCACCTTGCCCCAGTTCTGCTCAGGGGAAACTCTGCTATGGGCCAAGCCACAGAGTCAACTTGTTTCGGGGTCGGGTGATTCATAATAAGGCTGGCTGTTGAAAAAAGGAATCAAATATTTGCGTCACATTCCTTCATCAACTGAAACAAAAACAAATGCCTTGATATACCACTTCATGAACTTCTAGCATTATTCGCGTTGCTTTCTTCTGCGTGTCGGTCTGCTTCTTCATCTTCATGTTTATTCTGTCTGTCTTTTCCTAAGCAAATTCATCAATTATGGCCGTCAAATTTTATCCGTCGCAAATCGGATCCAACCTCGTTACCCCTTTGTCCTACACTGCATCTCCTGCCAAATTATTTCTTCAAGATTTATGGGTCGTGTTTGTGAATCTTAGATTTGTTCCTGGTATTTTTCTACCTCTGACTCCCACACCTTCTGGTGTTCTGGACGAATTATACCCTTCTGCAGGAAACCTATTCGATCTTGCACTGCATGCCGTTCTGTTCTTTCTGCAATTATGTTTTATCCTTTCTATTCCTATCTGGATGATGATGCCCGTGTGGGTAGTAGCCACGGGATTCACCATATTTTGGGTGTTCAATTATTACCTTTGTTTAATTTTGAATGGGTCAGCATCTGTGACAACGTGTGAATCAGCTCCCGAGTATGCTCAAAGAAAGGAAGAGCATGCTCATGAGCGATGGGTGTACATGAATGGTGTTTGCACTGGGTGATTCTCCCGAGTAAACCATTTGCTGTCGTAGACTAATAGATGAATAGTCACCATTGGCTGAAAGGTTCTGTAGATCGTCTTGCTCTCACATTCGGCCGTCCGGTTCTAGGAATTCACAACAGAACGTAAGTTCCATTTGATTCTATTCTCGTTTTTCATTAACAAAGTGCAGCAAGGGACTTGTTTTTGATCTCCTTGAATGTCTAATTCAGCGCACTCTCAACTACGCCACTACTGACGTTCGTACCTCCTACCGTATCCTTAAAGGAACATTATACGAGCCCGAGGTCACACGAGTAATATTCATTCTACACTCGCAAGGTTCCATTGAGGGCAGCATGATTGTAGACTGGCTGCTCGCCGAGATTCCTCAAGATCTTCTCCAAAAGCTTGAAGTTTACACCTTCGGAAACGCCGCTAACCATTTCAATAACCCGCATCTACAAATAGCATCTCAGAATAACGCCCTGGCCCACCCGTCATTACGGGCAACTTCTCTCACTAGAACAGTTACCACCCTGTTCACAAACTCAAACAATCCAGTAGAACTCCCAGCTAGCCGAAATGGAAATGGAAAAGCCATCCCACACATCGAACACTATGCACACACATATGATTTTGTCTCTCGATTCGGAGTTCTTCACTACCACACAAATTATAGTAATGATACATTTGCTCCACGATTTATGGGAAGACTATTTGAAGTAGAAACTGTGAGTATAACTAAAGAGATATTTTGACCCATCTATTAATGACCCAATGTTTAGAGCGGTCACATGTTCGTCCAGCACTATCTAGACACCATGTTTCCACTTTCCAAATCCGCGCGAAGGCTATTGCAAGGCTCCGGAATCAAAGACGACATGAAGGCTGCAGGCGTAAACTGGGATCGAGAGCGTGTAGATGAAGAAGACGTCTTTATGACCAGCTCGGTCGAAGGCAGAGGTCGCGTGGCGCCGGAAGACAAACTGGGAAGAGAAGATTGGGAAGTTTCCTGTGTGGGGGAATCGAACGCCGATGATGGCATTGCGCCACAGATGAGTGCAAAAAGTGGAAAAACGAATGGGCCAAAGAAGAAGAAGGGGACGAACTTGCCGGGGGAGGGAATAATGGCGACCAATGGAGATTTTGGGGCGAGCGGATATAAGGTCAAGAACTTGAGCAGATTATGGTTGTATCGCGACGGCAGAAGCCCTATGAATTAAGATGGGTTACAGTGGTGATTTATCTGGTTCATCGAAAGGGCAACTTGAGTTTGGTGTTTGGTGATGTGTCTGTGAAAGGCTTTTGGTTCTTTTTAAAATTTATTCTTAGAGGGGGTATATTCGTATGATGATGTATTGATATACCAGTGAGTTTGGCGAATTTTAGGGCTGGCGCTTTGGGATTTAGCATTACATTTGGGTACCAATTTCTTTTACTTTGGCGATTGTTTTGATCTACACATTCATGCAAAGGTATGAAGGAGTAGCTATCCCGTAAGTATAGGTATTATTATATTCTGAATCTCGTACTCCGTTATACCTCGCTCCCAACCATGCATTCATCACTCCATACAATACCGCCTAAGTCCACGCAAATACGCATCAAGCATAAGCACCATCGCCCTTGTCTTTACATACAGGACAACCGCCTCTAATTCTATCCTTTAATAACCTCGCCCTCGTGACTTTAGTCCCAATACTGTGCACATTCGTGTATCTGCGCTCATCCTCCCCATCATCAAATCCATCATAAGTAGGATGTCTTTCTGCATCTGCGGATTGGCGAATCTGATCTTCACTTTTGCCATAATTCAATAAATGTGATAAGTGCCACACATGACCGCATGCAAAACCAACCAGCGTCTCCATCTCGCCTTCAAAAAAGGCGCTTTTGCAGCTTATACAATGTGCAGGCTTGTGCTTGTATAATCGCCTTGTGGGAGGTTGTTGGGTTTCGTTATCCACCTCGAATTCTTGTTCAGCGACATCGAATTTGACACCACGACGTTGACCTGCTCGAAGGGTATTCTGGGCCATTGCAACTTCACCTCTCAACACTCTTGCTACTCCTTGACTGATGCTTTCTTGAATTTCGTATTCCTTAATCATTCTACTTAGACCTTCTCTCAAGCCTTCAATTTCCAGACCTTCAGGAATTTTGCGAACTAATCGGATTGGATCAATCGCCGTCCCAACTTCTTCCAACAACCCGCGAATGAATCTGGGTTTATCCATAGAGTATTCGAGAAGATCATCCCAAAGGTCGGCGTCATTTTGAGATTTTGCAAATGATATTGCTTGTGAGACATCTGCTAGACGATCAATAATGAGATAGAGCGCACGTTTTGTTTGACCGGTCTTGGAGTAGAGATACACGAGCTCTGGGATGTATGAGTGATTTTCACATTCAAGTGTTGCCTAGTAAAAAGTTAGTTTGCATCGAGGACAAATTGAGGTCACACAAACCTTTTCGAAACTATAGAAGGTGGAAGACTTGAGGAACTCCATAAGTAGATCACGATCATATGTCGCGAAGAGTTGTAAAGCTAGATCAGCCAGGCCATCGACAAGCGATCTACTTTCTGCTAATAATCGATCACGATTCTCGCCTGGGATTTCGTCTATGCCGTCTCCTTTCCAGAGCGAGCTGACGTAGAAGAAGAGGTACAGCGGCATTTCTTCCAACTGATCCACAACGATCTGAGGTCGAACAAGGCCATGATGAGCCTCGTCAACAAGTAATTGAATAGCCTCGGAAGTGGCTTCTTTCAATTCTGAAATAGGAGCATGTCGCTTCTGCTCTTTCGAAACGCGTAGCATGATAAGACTAGGTAGATCGTCTGCGACTGCGTCCACCAAATGATATTGTTTAATAAGACCCATGGCGGTATCTGCATCCTGCAGCTTCATGTAGCATTTCAAAGCCTCGCGAGGTCGACCATCAGCCACATAAAGCTTCCCTAAGCTTTCCATGACAATTCGCCAATCCCTACCAATTTTGCCATCCTCTACGCTGTCTTGGCGGACATCTCGGTATTTGAGCTGGTTTTCTAGAGCTGTGGCTACAGCTTTGATATCGAACAAGTCAGGAGACCATTGATCGAGCAATTCACCAACTCGTGGTAAGTTATGGGTGATATAATGCCCTAGTACGATCTCGTATATTGTGGAAGGCAGAGGTGGCGTGATCTGTGCCGTCGGTATAAAGTTGGTAATTTCATCGAATTTATCCTTTCCAGCAAATGTCCAGACCCAATGTTCCCACCTATCCGATGTACCCAGTACTTTGCCACATATCCTGCCTGCAGAGATCCAGTCATCGTTCTCAATCAATGATTGAATCCAAAGTTCACCAATCCTACGCTTCTCTTTTTCCACAGAAGAGTTAATTAAGCGACTTGCAGACTCGATGGTCGTACTTTCGTTATCATAAAAATCATCACTACTTGAGCGTGTTCGATCCGGAGTTGCTGGCCCAATTTCAGAGAGTTTTTCGGGAGAAGATGAGATCACTTCGGGGTGTTCATCTATCAGTTCCCAGGCTTCTTGGTGCTTTTCGTGCTCTAGCAGCCATGCAAGATGGTCAGATAAATCTCGCTTTGTAGCCAGAATGCAGTCATATGGACTTTGGATGAAGATCTTCATCCCTGGTGTGATGATGTGCGGATGAGCAGCCGTGGCGCGATTGTGGTGAGTAGCTTTCGATCTAATTGATGCGTGTTTCGAATCACCATCACCTGTACTTCCATTGCTAATCACACTTGCACTGGAACTCAACAGTGCTGTAGCGTTAATTGTAGCATTCCACATACCACTACCCATTCCAGTAAGGGCTTCCAGAGTTCCACGAGATGATTGAACTACTGGTTGATCTCGAGCGGCAGGCAACACGCACAAGTGATAATCACCAGCTGAGAGCCTTTCATAACGGCTGACCGTCAATCCATCAGTATCAACTTCTTGGGATGTTGCAAGATCAATAAGACGAAGTTCTGGAGATAGTGCGTTTTGTCGACGCCGTATTCCACCGCTCGGCTCGCTACCTGTTGACGGATGCGATTTATGTCCTTTCTGTGGAATAGATTCCTCTTCTTCTTCTTCTTCATCAGGCATAACATAAGCAAGTACAACAAGTAAAGTTGGGGTATATAACGATAATCCAGAAATTATGCAATCCATCCGTAACCTAATAATGTTAGAAAAGTGCTTGAAACACCGTGATAATAAGTTCAAATCTTGCAACTCACATTTTGATGATCTCAGCGCTACCAACTGTGCGCTCTCCCACATTCTTTCCAACACCGGTTCCACCAGGGTGCACGTTAATCATCCAGATCGTACCGCCCCATCCAACGACCAGCTTTTCAATACGCAGTTTGTCTCTCGAGGCTTGCAATCTCAATTTTGCTGTGGCTGGGGAAGCAGATGATGCTTCGCGAGCTTTGTCATCTTCATCAGTTTCAAGAGTTTTCTCGTCTATCCATTCAACTCTAGCTTTCCAAACACTAGCCATATCTTCCCATTGCTCTCCATCTGGACGAGGTATGTGCCCAATTCGCTTCCAAGCAGATTCAGTATCCGCACTATCCAGTTGTAGATGAGATCTCATAATCTTAATACCATGCTCATTGCTCCATGCCACATATCTTCCTGATAAGGACCACTTGATGGTATTAATTGTGCCTTCGCCGGAGTGTAATACAGTATCCTTCCCAGCATGCGTTCCTAGACCAATAGTCCCCAGCCAACCACTTGCAGTGGCCGCTGCACTTCCTGTAGTGGTAGAGGTCGAGCTTGTACCTGCTTTGCCGCCGACGGTAAGCACTAGATTTCCTGCCAGTCCACCCGATATATATGAGCGATCGTTTTTGTAATCCGGCGACAAACTAACAGCTTGGACAGGTCTTGCAAAATCCCTCAACTGTACATCTTTTACATCAACCAAGGATGCTATGCATACCTTGCCATCAACGGAAGATGTGCCAATGTATATTGCGTTCGAAGGAGTTTTGGGGACTACCGGACCTCCAGGACTCCGAGCTGTGTTCGCGGAGGCCTGGGATGCCATTGATGGGGCTCTTTGCGGTGCATTTGGAGCTTCTGGTTGCACGCGCGACGTAAAGCGTTGTACAGCTTCGGGAACTGGTGTGGGTAAAGGAGGGGGAAAAGGGGATATAGATATGCTCGTAATTGAAGCTGAATGGGCATGGTAGGTTCGAATAGACTTGAATGAAGGCAACGACAATACATGCTGCATAAACTGTTAGCAGATTACTTGGGGGAAGGGAGGGACCGTAGCATACAATATTACCATTATGTGTACCAACAAACTAAAAAACAGTTAGCTTGAGGAATACGGTCACCTGGTGGTGGAGGTCTACCATTTTGTCGCCAGCAACCAGGAAGGTACTTGTAGCATCTCCATTTCTATAGACTGGTCCAAGATGGCTTGTCATTCGAGCATATTTTAGCTTGGGCTCTTCCTCCTCTTCATCCTCCTCGTCGTCCTCCTCTTCCCCATCCTCCGACTCTGTCTCAACGGTGTCATCATCGTCCCCGGTTTCAGTTCCACCTTGACTGGACTCAACCCTGTCCAGGTTTTTGGTGTCGCTTTGTTCTTCTGACCCTTCAGCCATAACGGCAGACTCTCCCGATCACATTTGCTTTTGTTGTCAAGGATGTGCAGGGGTAGCTACACCGACGACGTCAATGCCATTGAGGTTTGGAGCAACCTGAGATAGCCGAGTTCTAGGCTTTCGGCAGTAAATTTAATTTTCAATGATCCTAAGAATTTGTTTCGAACCCCCGCAAAGATGGACAATTTTCTATATGATTTATGCTGTATGACTGATAAGGTCTGCAATCATTATGAAGTCTTTTTCTCGTTCATTTTGCTCTGTCGCAGTTAAACGGCCCATTGGTGGAAATAATTTACAACTTCCTTATCGATGCCTCCATGCTTCAGCACCGACGCTATACCCTAGAAAACGGAACTTCTTTTCTTCCAATGCTACCCTCCAACAAGATGTCGCATCATCAAGTATTGAATCAGCAGCCGAGCTGAAGCCGGTGCAGAAAAGAAAACCTTTACGGTCGCCTGCTGGGAAGACGAGTTTGAGGAGGGTTGCAGTTGAAGCTCAAAGGTCCAGGCAGAACATAACTCGACCTGAAGTCACCTCTGAAAATGTTGTAGGCACAAATAGAGTTATTGCTATCTCCGTGGCAGATCATTTTGATATGGAAGCTGTAGCTCGAGTTCTACGATCGCATGGTTTCTCAATTGACCCGGATGGAACTGGCTTTGAATCCGATGAGGTTATACACACACGAGGGGTCAATAATGGAGATATATTTGTGTTTCCTTCGGGTTCACTTGTGGCATGGTCTTTGCCTGAGGATGTAGTTACGGATTTGGCAACAAAGACCCTATTGCCGGCTGCTATTGATTCACATGTTGGCAACGTTGAGATAGAAGATCTGGAATGCGAGGAAGACCCCAAACGGGAAAACAGCAGTATCAGAGGAGACACCATTGTGTTAGGGACGAAGGACTCACCAAGCGAGGGACGTATAAGGTATGCTATACTCAGTCGTATTCGCGTCATGAATATTGTACACTAACTATTGCTGTAGCTCACAAGTCGACACAACTCTTGCGAAAATAGCCTTTTCCTCTGGTCTTGCTAGATCAACAAAACTCGCGGTCCTCGAGACTATGCTATCCAAGTACTTCGAATCTACTAAATCTATACCTACATTACTTTCCAGAGGGTCAAGACTACCCTTCAATCGGCAATTTATGTTACAAAAGACTGGAGAGCTACTCGATTTACGAGCGCGGTTGAACCACTATTCCGAGCTTACAGATTCACTTCCGGATCTGTTCTGGGACAGTCGGCATGAATTGGGCCTGGAAGGATATTATGATCAGGTTGGGAGGGCTCTTGATGTTGGTGTACGGATCAAGACTCTGAACCAGAAGATGGACTATGCCCAGGAAATCGCAACGATTCTTCGGGAGACGATGAGCGAAAAACATAGTATTCATTTAGAGTGGATCATTATCGTTCTCATTGCTGTGGAGGTAGGATTTGAGCTTCGGAGATTATGGAAGGAGCGAAGTGAACGATTAGAAAAGGAAATGGAAAAAGAGAAAGGGACATGACATTGCTAGACCGTTGACTTGTTTCGTTTTTCTCAAGATACCCCACTTCACATTCGATACCAGAAACTCAAGATTTGTTCCATCAATTCGGCTGCCAAATGATACACAATTCTATCCTGCGTACTCCAATTAACCCAGATGCAGACTACCTTTGACGCAAACCAGAAAATGTTTCCATGGGTCCAGCGTGCGTACGAATGCAAATATTCCACTTGCAACCAAGGGGCTTGAACTAGTGTTATACATTGTGAAGGGTTCTTGATTGGCTATCTTCAATGCCACCACCTTCAATAGCGCCAGCAAGTCAGCACCCAGGCACCAATGAGGCTGGACACCAGAACTTACTTTCATGCAAATTAATTCATATACATCCTATCCCAAGTGTCAGACATATGAGAACAACTGCTCGAGTTTTAAAACATACAATCTCCAGTTGCCCATATTTTACTTCTGAATTGAAGAGGTATGAACCCGGCAGTTATGAATAATCGGAGGAGAGACAGAACCAAAGAAACAGTGCTGGTTCATAATACGGGGCATGCTGCATATAGTTTAGACATCTCTAGACATGGAAATGGTCATATGTTAAAAAGGTATGAGAGACGAAGCCAAGGTCAGAAACGGCAGAGAGTGCTAGTTGAGGTGGTTCATAATCCAGCTATATCAGGTGTTACGACGAGTCTTCAGATCTCATTAAATTGTATAACCGGTTACTTCAAACAATGGCGTCAACTAAATAGTCGTACAGTGCCGACGATGCAAATGTCCGAACACGCGGGAATACCAACTGTATCCACAAGGAGGACATCAAATCGGTCAAGTTTTAATTTGAGGAGTGTTTTAAATACTTCTTTGGACCCGCATTCTGCAGCGCTTCCCTTGAAACCTACTGCCGAATTTTATCAACCTCTGGACCGATCCTCCGACCAGATTAGGCTTCTAGAAAGAGTAACCATCTGCCCCGAATCAACGAGTTGCCACAACCTTCCAACCTTCAAGCTCGTCGTGAAGTCGCTCAGTGCTCATCCAGAATATTCTGCGTTATCCTACGCGTGGGGAGAGGATCTGTCCCTAAGCTGCATAGTTATTGACGGCATACGAGTGGAAGTGCGGGCCAATCTAGTAAATGCCTTGGTGCATATTCGCCCAATCACTTCCTTTCTGTGGATCGACGCTTTATGCATCAACCAAGATGATGTAAATGAGCGAAACCACCAGGTCATGCAAATGGGCAGTATTTATAAGCAGGCAACAGAAGTTATAGTGTGGTTAGGTGATAAGACTGACCAAGGGTTTGGGAAAGATGTGGAGACTTTGATACCTGATGTTGGACTTCTTTCAATCAAAAATCTAGCTGCATTGCAGAAAGATCCAGCTAGCAAACTTTCCAAAACAGATATTGCCGATGGGATTGATGAGCTTCTTCTAGGGGCAGAACTTGTATCTCTTGGCGAATTGTGCGGCAGACCATATTGGAATCGTTTATGGATTGTGCAGGAAGTCCTTCTTGCTAAGGACCTGGCTATTTGCTGGAGCAATGAACATAGTCCAGGACTGAGAACTGTGGCCTGGGCGGAATGGAGTTGAGCTAGACATACTTTGGAGAGTCTGAGATCTTCACTTACCTCGAGCTGGGACAGCAAGCTTAAGATGAAATTTATCGAAGCTATCTTAGAGAGTGCACCCGCAAATTTTGACAGACTCAGAGAGACTGGCACTCAAAGATGGCCTTTCGATTCATTGCTAAAAATGTTTTCGAGTTCCGAATGCCAAGTCCAAGCCGATAAAATATATGGTCTTCTAGGAATAGTCAGTGACACGGAACTCTGCAATTTTCCTGTAGATTATGCTCGACCTTTGTTTGATGCATATGTTGAGATTCTTAACTGCTATAATCAAAGGCGATCAACAGGGTCATCAGCTCTCGGCATCATAAGACTGAGTCAGAGTCTACAACTTGCATTGAATGGTCCTATCCCACCGCCTGCAATGGCCTTGAACTGGTGTGATGGAGAACAAATAGACCAGACAAAATTGTTCAATTATCGTGGTTATATGGAAGGCTTTGTTGTCGCGTCTAACATTGCGAAGCATGACCTCCCCCAAAGATTGAAAATGGAATTTCCGGATATTAAAAGCTCATGGAAGATTGTCTCGAGCAAAATCAGAGACTTGGATTCCTGTAGTAAGAAAAGCTTGAAGGGTTTCGACAGTGAATTTGGTTACGCTACGGGAGAAAGTCTACTGTGTTATGATGTTGGAAAGTCTGTGACCGAAGAAACCTCGGTCAGATCTGGCAGAGTTCACGAAACAGGATTTTTTATATCTAGCACAGGAGAGTTTGGCATTGCTTCTGCTGAAGTCCGGGAGAATGATTCCATCCGTCGTTTGAAAGACACTGATATCACGCTGATCATTCGTCAAAGGCGCGACCATTACCCACTCGTCAGTAGAGCGGTCATGACTTCTTATGCAGACACTATTTTGAAATCTGGAGGAAACGCAAAAGATATAGAGGACGATACCCTCCACCTCTGGCTTGATGCATTGACACTGCAGGCACTGACGTGCCCAATTGAGTCAAAAGAGGGGGTTCCATACTGGGAATGCCTCACAATGAAAGATGCAATTTCCAGACTTGGGGTACTTGATACGTCGAATATGGATCATTCCCTGCGCCCGGAAGTTAAATCTAATGAGACGTCACATATGGTTGATTCCCTGCGTCCTAGAGTTAAATCTAATGTTACTTCGATAATTAATTCTAAGAATCGGACGGTAGTGATAAATCATTTTAGATAAAACTGGTAAACTATCTCAAATCAATACGACATAGGCAACAGTTGGCGGTAGCCATGACATGGGTGAAGGTGAAGAGCCGTTTATTACCATTCGTGTCACGGCGCGTTCTTTTAACCGCTACCTGCTATGTTCCAGAGTGATCATGAACTACATTTCTCTTGATTCTGCAGCACTTACGTATGGTTATTGGACGTGTTGTGGTATGCCGACGAGGAATCCAGTACCTAATTGCAAAGAGCAAAGCATTTCTTACTGTAAACTTTTCGCACAGGGAACGAAACATCATATGACGACCAAAATATTACTTTATTTAAATTTAAATCTAATCTCATAATAATTACATATAAATCTCCAATCCAATTCAATCTCCTCATCTACCATCCCCTTCAAGTACTACTCCTCATCTCCAGTATTTCCGAAGATCACAATCTACAATTCGATCTCCTTCAATCCCTTCTCGCTCAAAAGTCCGTTGGCGGTGGTCAAGATACCACCGACAGCAGTGTTAACCTCTTGGATCACACCAGCATCACCTTGGACAAGGCCAGCAAAGCTGAGAATTGGAGTGAGGACTGGGCTGAGAAGGCTGTAGACTTCCTGTACTTCAGCAGTGACGAGTTCGAAGGTTGCTATAGAGAGTTAGTTTTATATTTCATGGGACGGTCTATAAGAAGACAGGAAGGGAAGAAAGCAAAAAGGGAATACATACAGTCCAAAAGACTACCGAGAAGGTCTGAAAGTACTTGAACGATTTGGAAAACAATGGCCTCGACATCGGACAAGATAGCAAGAACATCAGTGACCTCAGTGACGATAACGTCAAGCACAGTTGGTAAGGTCTGGGCGAGAACACCATCAACGGCGCCAGTAAGCGCAGCAACAATATCACCCAAATCCTTGATGATTTCCTCGGCAAGACCTTGTTGACCGGCTGCAGTGGTACCAACAGAGGTGATGAGAGTTTTGATGGAAGAAACATCAGAAACGACGGTGGTTCTGACTGATTTGATGGAGGTAACAACGTCGGTGACTTGAACGATGTTACGCTTGATAGCGACGTCGGCCAGAATATCAGTTACTGGCGAGACGATAGGTGAGGCGACACTAGTGATACCGGTGAGTCCTCCAACTTGTCTCTTGGCTCCAACCTTTGAGACGACACCCTCGACAGCTGAGAAAGGCGAGGCGAGGTTTTGCGCATCTCTTGGAATTGGGAGAGCGGAGACTGGGTTAGAGGGGAGCTCGGAGAGGACGGAGGCAGCGGATGGAAGCTTGGGGATGGAAGCTTGGGGTGCGGCAAAGGAGGTTGCGCTGAGGCCGAGAACGGCAATGAGGCTGGCTTTGTATTGCATTTTGAGGGATTGAGATTGGAGATTGGAAAATTAGAGAATTATTAAAAAATTATGGATTTGTTTTTGTAAAGAACGTGGGGTTTTTAAGGAAAGTGTAGTAGTTGGATGAATGAGTGATAGTGAGAATGAGATGAGAAAGTGAATGATGGGGTATATATACAGGAATCCATATATACTTCACATCGTCATCAGAATTTGAATGCGCACGACGATCACATCAATGCTTGAAAGGGGAAGCAGACAGGAGCTATTGAACCCCAGGAGATTTTGATGGCTGTACAGTGGATGTTCAAAGACTAGGCATTTGGGACATCTTCTCATCTACGAAACAAGACGTCCCACCTTTGTGGTCACTGATCGCCCAGGCTTTTATTTTCCCGAAAGTACCTGCTCTTCCTTCCAGCAAATCTAAACATGGAAACTACCCAAGCAAGACAGCTTTGATGCACATGCAGATCCACTCTGTATTTCGATATGCTGGCAGCACGAGTAAAATAGTTGGAAAATAATCATACGGCCTCCACAGAAGACACGAAGAACAGCAACCAAAAGAGACGAGATAGTGAAGATCGTCATGGAGCACGAATTAACCATGCAGAGATTTTCCAACGACGGTGAATATTATTGGGCTAAAAAGAAGCCTCCTAACCGGGAATTCCAGTGTCTACTCCGTATATCAAAATTCCAAAGCATAAAATGAGGAGCATTGTGGTCAGAAAAACCAAGGTACCAAACTTTGACTTTCTGATCATTAATCACTGCATATCATATCATCTCAATATCATAATTATGATTCAACAAGATGATAAATTTGTCAAGGTAAAAAAACCGCATACATTTGCTAGTGCCATGAATACACAAATCAAAAACCAGGCGGTATATACATCATTGTCGTGCGCCCCCAAACCCACTGTACAAGCTAGGCACATATGATATGATGATTTTAGCATGCCCGTTGTTTTCGTCAACAATGTGGGGATAAGGCTATTTAGGAGGAAACAATATAAAAGCATAATTTCCAACGGCGGAGACTACGATGCTCAATATACCGAATGGGCAATGTGTCAGTGCACACATACGCAGTAGATCATCAACTCTTCTCGTACAGATCGACGCTGTCAGAAATAATCTCATTTTAGACCCTGGACAGCATAGGGGCAGATACCTCAATTGCCGGGACATCTCGTTATGGTTATCAACTACTCTGTGTATACCTGTTTCCTATGCAGTGGTGAGCGCTTGGTCTCTAGAGACGATTAGCTATTGAAATGCTCGGACTCCGTATTAGTACCGGTAGTTGCGTGCGGTAATTCGAGATGTCTCCGCGCGGCGATGCAGAGGTCGTAGAGTTTGTGGGTGTGGCCACAACCTACTGTGTCAACAATAATCAATTCGAACAACTTTTGAACCATACGATAAACTACGATGGTAATAGTGGCAGGATTTACCCTCAAAAAGATAGCAATAAAAATACCAGGAAGGAAGAGACGAGTTGAAAACTATACCCTAATAAAGATAAACAAGGTACTTGCCCAATCAGACCTTAGCGTCAAACTAGTTCGAAGCAAGAACGTCCAAATGGGGTCCCTTGAATATCACCCCTGTGGGTAGCGAGTGTCAAAATTTTGCAAAGACAGATGGGTTGGTAAGCAATGAATGAATTCTAATAACTATCTACAGCATCTAACAAACCGCCAACGCAAGTCTAAACACCCCATAGAAGAATAACTATCTACATCTAGTACCCGTTAAATGAAAGCAACTCCAATCCGTTGAAAAAAAGGCAACAACAATAACAATACCAATAGCAAAAAAAGACACCACCTGCACCCGCACCACCACTCCGTAAGTAATTGCAAGAAAGAAGAATGAAAAACCCACGACAATACAAAAATCAAACCTCAACCTCCACTCAACCAACCACTATCTATCTATAACTCGTTCCCGCCGCATCCTGCTCAATGATAACTGCCGCCGCCTTCTCACTAACCATATAAATCGGCACCGCGATATAGAATCCCGGAATCTTAGGGAAAACACTCGCATCAACTACTCTCAAACCACTCGTTCCCCGAACCCTAAAACTGCTGTCCAAAACCGCCATTTCATCGTCATCAGCACCAATAGGATTGGTGCACGAAATATGATGACCCCAAGCTTCATCCTGGATAAATTCCTTGAGTTCTTCTTCTGTGGAAACATCTGCTCCAGGCCATGACTCATTGAACGATCCGTCAAGCGGAACAACACTGTTCATTATCTGGCGAGAAAGTGACATGCCCTCATACATTGCCTGGAGATCTTTTTCCCATGCATCATCAGTCGATGTTCCTTCGTCGAAATAGTGCATCTGGATTAATGGAGTATCGAGTGGATCGCTTGATCGAAGGGTGACTGTCCCCGCAGTATTACGCGCGTGAGCCTTGAGCGTAATCCAACTCCAGTGTAGAGCATCACCGAGAGCAGGACCGGAATAGCCTGGATAATAGCCGTGGAAATTGGCGGGGGCGCCGGAAATCAGGAGATCGGGATCTTGTTCTGCGGTACTGGATCGCGCAATCATGGCGAGCGGGAGGCCGGGCGTGGCGTAGAGTCCTGCATCTGCAGTGTCGCTTTGCCATTGCGTTAAACAGGGATCATCGGCAGTGGTGAGAAAGGTACAGCCCTCAGCGATGGAGAATGGAACGTCAGATTCAGAGATGAGGGTCGTTTCGTAGCGATCTTGCATGTTGGTACCGACACCGGGAAGATCAACTAGAACTGGGATGTTGAATGATTCGAGTTCGGCTCTGGGTCCAACACCACTGAGCTTGAGGAGCTGAGGACTGTTGTATGTTCCGCCTGAAATGATAACCTCCTTTCTCGCGTTGACACTGCCGGGGGTACCTTGAGTTCCATTCTTTCCAGCTCTGGGGTCAGCTCTGTACAGACTTTTACCCTCCAAAAAGTCGACTCCGAGTGCGCGAGGTGTGGTATCGTTGGAGAATCGAATCTTTGTGACGAATGTGTTGAGTTTGAGAGTCAACTTGTACTTCTTGGATCCGTCAGCATTGACTGCATTCACTGTTTCGAGAATGAAATTTCTAGCTCCGTTTCTTGTTCTTCCATCAACAGCGATTGGAATCTGGTACAATCCAGTGTCGTTGTCTCGCGTGGGTAATGGGTTATTAGGATCTAGAGAGACGACCTGATCGAAGCCTTCAGCAGTCGCAAGAATCGAGTCAGATGCATTTACTGCGAAAGCATCAGCGGCAGAGATAACGATCGAATTAATCTTGTCATCTTGAACAATCATAGTTTGATTGGTGGCACTTGTATGGAGCCATCCGTCAAAGCCATGTCCGGGAGTATCTTCTGGGAGATAATCGCAATGCTCCATCTTTTCAAAATATGTTCGCATGTTGTCAGGAGCCCAAGAATCGTCACCGGTAATGTCAACAATGTATTGCCAATCGCTCTCGTGTGGGTAGATTGAAATCATAGCGTTATGGTTCGAGCAGCCACCAAGAGTTCCAGCTCGAGGATACCAGACACCAAGTGGTTCTGCGTCCGCTGGGGGATCTAATCCGACGTAGTAGTCTCCATCGGTAGTTTGATAGGTCATTTTCGTATCTTTCTTTTGACGTTCGAGATCAGAGTAATGATGGACGAAGAAATTCCATCGCTGTTCTTCAATCTCAGTCGATGCGAATTGAAAGATAGGCATTTCAGCGAGGATTTGATCCCCTTGGTCATCTCCAGCATCGATCAATAGCACTTCATATCCGGCCAGAGCAAGACGAGATGCGAGAGGTCCACCACCTGGGCCACTGCCAACAACAATGTAGTCAACTTCGCTCGGTGTATCTTGTGTGACTTTAGCCCGAGCATCATTTCGAGACCAATATCGTGCCTGTTTGGGATTTCTTGAAGATGTTAGTAAGGGGGTTTGCAAATCTGTTGATTTTAAAGCACCTACAATGCCAATACAGACGAAGAACCCAAAGCCAAAAGGCTCAAAGCGCGAATAGAAACCATTATTGAGATCGATCGATATCAGAATCTGTTTGCAGCAGATGAAATCTTGTTGAACCAAGTTGTTTTCCAAATACAATGTAGATTTTTGCGCAATGAAGTTTTTGAGAGAGCTCTGAATGTGATCCGTTGATCTCTTGAGGAAGAGTAGTGAGAAGCTGATGAAGGATACATTTTGAGAACGGGGAACAAAGGTGGTATTTATCGTCGCCGTCGACAGTACGACTCTCAACCACTGTCAGGCTGATATTATTACTTCATCCAATTCAGAAGACTCCTGAACTCCGATTTCCAATCCTCCATTGTCTTCTCAGATGTTCTGTTCACGATCTTCAAGATTCAATGTCAAAATTCAGCTTGAGGGAGCATTGTTTACGGGACCCCGAGTTCGAGTTTGGAAAGTAGTATCGGTCGCAAAATCAACAGACAACAATAAATCCGACAAAAAATCGGCGTTTTTAGTTTGTATCAGATGCCACTATAAAAAGAATTATCGAGTTTCCTGAAAGACTGAAGATATAAAATCCAAAGTGATTCGCTGATGTAATGCTCTTGAAATGATCTTATGCCCCACAAGATAATTATCTGGAGGACTAGGTATAACGCCAGAGCAAGGGAGAGAACCCGGTATGTGTACATGGTTCATCTGCAGCCACTCGTGCCACTGATGCCACCAATACCACCATGGCTGTCATATACCCTAGGGCATAGCCTACCTGTTGAATGTCATCTATTTACCATAAGCTTAATCTCTTGCTTACATGCCCAGGCGTACTGATCAATATTCAAAGAATGTTTGTGTCAATAACCTTAACCTGAGTTGAGACATGAACCTACGAGAAATGAACGATCGGAATAATCTCAACTCAAACATCAAAAAATATTTCTGTCCACACGAGAGCATCGTTTAGGCTTGCCAGCCACGGGCAGCCACCCCTGGTAACAAAATTGCTAGGGGCGAACGCCTCTTCGCGGTAGGATTTCCAATTCACCCAATAAGATACTGTTTGCTATATTAGCCACAAGCCGATGACAGTCAGTTGAAAAATTGAGATTAGAAATCGAATTTCCAATCCTTATCGCAAACATTCTAAGAGTTACCACAGGTGAAACGTTCATGGGTTCATGCAATAAAACGTTTTTCGAAGTAACCAAAAACAACTGCCGTGGGCATCTGAAGATTTCAGTTCATTTTGTCCACAGAAAACTTGAGTATTTGCGCCATCCCGCTGCTAAGATTTCCTTGGCGATCCCCTAATGAAGTAGGTCTCATCTGATAAAGATTTTAAGTGGTGACCTTCGCTTCATTCCTATTGGCTTAGCTACTAAACATCCTTGCTAATTGTTGCCTTCTGCATTCTTGCCCCTGTCAACCCAGATTGGGTGTAGATCCCGGAATTAGCTTTGAAATCAAATTCATCTACTTGTATACTATACAATTTGAGAGGCCGTATGCTTTGAGTGCTTATAGCGCCGTAAATCATCTTGTGCCTCCTGCATTAGCCATGGACGGGCTGGTAACACCCGTCTCTATATCTTTGAAGGCGGGCAAGAGGTTTTAAAATCCCAAAAATAGATCATTGCAGTTGCCTAAAAGCCACGAAAAATACACGGATTTCATGTGGTACGATAACGGTACAGAGTTACATGAACGACTTTGAAGGAGATTGCCGGTGAAAGGTCGTCATCGGTGATAAGTTGAGACAGACAATCATCATTGACTGTAGATATCAACGTTACCAGATTAATGGCATTACGCCATCTGGGGTAAATCCAAACTTGGGAGTTCACCCGCGCTGGGTAACATCTTCCTCTACACTTGTTCGAACCCCCACCATATTCTGAAGAAATGACGATATTTCACGCGCAATTATGCATTCGAGCGGCAAGACTCCCGAGAAGGGAAGTAGAAATTCAATGGAGATACGGAGTATGTATATACCCACGAGGAGTACTGTGAAGAAATAGTTTGAGAAAAGGATGTGTTACAAACAATCACTTCTCTTTGTAAAATCCGCCCGTGTTTGTGCAAATTGGAATGTATACAAAAGACAATATGAGGTACCTACAATAATCTGGTACTTAGCTTGTGAACGCAACCACGGAGACGATATGCCTAGCAATCAGAAGCTGAGAAGTATATTCCGCTTGGCTTATCCCTTTGGAGGCTCTGAAGTCCTTTATTGGTTAGGAATGAGGCTGCCAATATTTCGGCAAGCTGTTTGACTTTATTTCTAGGCCTAAGAAACCCATTTTCTGTGATCCATTCTCGTCTGTATCGTTAACTTGTTGGCGCTAGTATCTTCTGAATATTTCGAATTATAATGTCTGCCTAATTACTTTCCACAAACGCCCACTCTTAAACCGTTTCCCCAGCCTCGCCAAACATATCCTATTGGAGATAGCTGCTGCTCGAGATTGGAGAAATTGTGGATATTCTAAACTCAATCTCGCAAGTATGCGTTGGTGCAAATTCATGTCTTTGGAACAATCATACGATGATTGTCACGACATCAGAAAAAGAACCTCTTGATCGTTGACCCGAGTCTAGCTTTCGAGATTGTTGTTGAGGTAGGAACTTGCGATTAGATGATTTCGTGTATTAAATTCATCAATGTAGTTAGAGAAAAGCAAAGTTCTTGACTCGGGGTTCGTTCCTGTCGTATATTCCTTTCATTCGGTTTCGGAATCCGAACTACAAGCGGTTTATAGTGTTGACCAGCGTTAATGTCCAGCCAAGGTATCGTAGCGTGGAAGTCGCGTGGCAGATCTGGCGTGGAACACTCAGTAACAGATTGTGGACAGATCTCGAAGCCCTCACAATGGTCCTGCAGTAAGCGTGGAGAAGGAAGCACGAGCTGCATGCTGACAAGGCTTGGAATGTCACACAGGCTAGTGATGTCGTGTAAACCAGTCTGACGGTGATCAAGTACGGCTATTGTGACAGAATGATTCGTTCTCACATTCAGCTCGGCTGGAAACATCGGCCACGAGTGTAGCTGAGGACTGTCGCCCCCCTCCTTTGCCGCAATTCTTCAGCGTGGAACCGGTCAACAACCCGGAATACACAGCCTGCATTCCACATGCCAAAGTCATCAATCATAGGAATAGATCTTGTGTAGATCATTCATTTGTCTAGTGGATCATGCGGCATAAGAAACGTTCGGAAGATTCGACCCGAATCCTTTCATAGACTTATACTGGCGCCTTGTTATCGAATATCAATGGTTGGCGAACGGCCGCCGTTGGTATTCTAACATGAATTCAGACCGTCGATATGGACCCGAGTCGTGAGAGATCCCGCAATGAGAATTTGCGGCGCATTCAGGCTGACACGAGGTATTTGATGAACCATTTTCCTTCCCAGAATGATTGCGCTCAATCGGTGTTGAGTTTGATGCTGATGTGGGGCATACTATATTGAGAGCGCACTGCGAAATCAACCCCTGTAATTTACGACGCCTAGCAAGCACCAACAGATTGTAAAATACATCAATGAAAGTGGATATATGAAGCACGATGCAGTGAGTCTTCTGGCCATCGACAAAGTATGTGGTGGTGAGCAGAGGAGTCAAAAATCATGCATCCTCATCACCCATGTGCTTCTGTCCAGCCGTCTCTATCTCTGCCAATGCCTAGTTTGAGAAATCAAGTCTCTTCCATCCTCTGAGAAAAGACACGGCTGTGCAGAAATAGCCAATGTTTTAGTGAGTTGTGGGCTTGAAGTTGAATGCTAGAGTGGTAGGATGACCAAGGTTGACAGATCAATGTTCAGTACCTAGGTAGATCAACAATAACCGTGTTGCAATCGTTGGCCATACTGTAACTCATACCAGCGATGTGTTCTCCCACCAAATTTCTCCATATTTGCATATTTGCAACAAAATGGTCGGATTTGTCGATTTAATCATGACATTCAGTGCGCCGTTGAGAGATAGTCCACGATGGAGTGGAATGCAATTAGCAATATGGCACACAAAAAGATAGCCTCAATTAGCTAGATGGAGCATTCCAGAGCCTCGGGTTTTGAACCAGGATTTGATGTTTGTGTCATCATCCAATTATGCTTGCCTAGATCAAGCAATTATGTAACTGAATTGGTGTTCTGAAGAAATGTGGGAAGATTCAATGATATATATAAATGGAGCGCGACTCCTGATAATATGGAAAATATGGATAATGTAGTAATCGATTGCTCCATTACCAAGACTGAGGGAAGACATTTTGTTTTGTTGTGTTTCGTTCATATGTTGGAGGTGCAAGGGAAGGTTTGTCAGCACCTTTAGTAAGCCGTCCTCGCTTTCTTTCGTATAGGCGGGTAGGTAGGTAGCCTCGTAGCCTATGGAGTACATTTTAAATTCACCCGAAAGCCTACTAGGAGTAACGAGCTGACAACTGCATGCACATAAATTATGCACACTGTTGACATAACCCATCATTTTCATCCATTGTCATGTCATGTCATGTCATGATTTCTTC
Source organism: Botrytis deweyae (assembly GCF_014898535.1). Classification (NCBI taxonomy): domain Eukaryota; kingdom Fungi; phylum Ascomycota; class Leotiomycetes; order Helotiales; family Sclerotiniaceae; genus Botrytis; species Botrytis deweyae. The sequence continues at coordinate 120,037 of NW_024066250.1, forward strand.
GCATTGTTGTCGTCGTGAAAACTCAAACGCTGATATGATATCACTATCAATTTTTTTACTTCTATGATCCACTCCAAGTCGGCTCAATTATCTATCCGATCAAAGTCCGACGATATGGTGCTTTCAAATCATTTCACGGCCCTCCTTTCAAGAGACGATGGGTACACCTCGGTGATTGGGACTATATAAAACTTTGAAAATCCTCGAAAAAAGATGAATCCAATCAAGATAACAAATACTGCAATACTTGTATATCCAAAATCTAAAAGAACCGTTTCATCATGTTACTTTCCGAGAAGATCACATTGCCATGTGGGTTGACTCTGCCAAATCGTCTTTGCAAGGTATGAAACATCCATCAAAATTCTATCACTACTACATCCATAATGCTAATACAATTTCAAAGGGTGCAATGGCTGAAGCTATGTCAACTACTCACGTTCCCGATGAATCCTTTTTGAAGGCATATGGCACTTGGGCTGACGGTGGATGGGGAATGGTAATGACAGGTACGAATCAGGAGTGCATGACGACCAACTTCAAGTATTCAAACACTAATCTAGATAATAGGAAACATTCAAGTGTCTTCCAAATATCTCGGAAGCAATAAAGATGTAGCTAGCACTCCCAAACCCACAGAAGAGACCAAAGCCATGTGGAAATCATGGGCTGCAACGTCCCAACGCTCTGGAACACCAACCATAGTCCAAATATGTCATGCTGGTAGACAATCACCCCTTGGGGCTGGCGATCGCGGCCTCTTTTCAAAAACTGTTGCTCCTTCCGCCGTAGCAATAAATTTTGGAACTAGTTTCTTGGAACGGGCCGCTGCTGCGTTACTGTTCGGCACACCACGTGAACTGACGATTGATGAAATTTCTGGACCGGGCGGTGTCATCGATGAGTTTGTATTGGCTGCGAAGCAAAGTTTCGAGGCGGGATTCAAGGGTGTTGAACTCCATGGCGCGTAAGTTGTCCCCTAACATTTTGTTCTCCTTCGGGATTGCTCTTACTGATTCAATTATAGACACGGCTACTTGCTAGCACAATTCCTGTCTCCTAAGTCCAATCTCCGGACCGATGAGTTTGGTGGCACAGCCAGAAAGAGAGCTGAAGTCGTAGTAAGAATCATCAACGAAGTCCGAAAGCAAACGAGTAAGGAGTTTTGCATCGGTATCAAGGTGAACAGTGTGGATGCTGCATCCAACGAGTCATTGGAAGATAGCATGGAGCAAATCAGGTGCATAGTTGAAGCCGGAGTCGACTTCATCGAGATTTCTGGAGGAAGCTACGAGAATCCTCGTATGATGGGTGAGCCCTCTTCAGCCCCTACAACTTCTGCTCGCGAAAGTTTCTTCCTCGAATTTGCCCAAACAGTACGCAAACAATTTCCTTCTGTCCTCCTGATGGTCACTGGAGGTTTCCGCACAAGAGTCGGTATGGAGGAGGCTTTGAAATCGGGAGGATGTGATCTCATTGGCATTGCCCGACCCGCGGCCGTCATTCCCAAATTGCCAAACGAGATTATCCTCAATAAGGACGTACCTGATGAGGAAGCAAACATCACTCTTAAACCACTCTCCCCGCCATTTTTGATTCGCCACTTCCCTGTTAAACAGGTCGGAGCTGGTTTCCAAAGCATGTATTATTCGTCACAGATTCAGAGAATGGCGAAGGGCTTGTTGCCTGTCAACACCAAGGTATAGATCACTGTTGGGTATAGACAGAGGAGTTATAGGTAGATGATTTATGGGTAGAGGAGTTTTACGCAGATGGGTTTGGAAAGAGATATAGATTTGAATATAGAATATGTACATATATACAAAGAATCTTCCCTTTCAGATCCCCCACCTCAACACGTCTTTTTCATACTACCCAAATGCTCCTCATCGTCCAAACTAAACACAGCTTCCCGCAATGCTACTGGTGGTATTCTTGCTATACGCACTCAACGCACTTCCTCCACACATAAGTCCCTTCATGAACGCAGCGGCCACAGTATTTGCGCCTGCGGGACTAGTATGCGTGTGATCGACTGGATAATACGCATCGACGGTGGTAGCACCAAGCGACTTGTAAATATTCGCAACGTACGTACCGTGGTCGACAAAGGAGGCCAGCGAGCCAAGAGAAGAGACGACGGATTTCCCATATCCGGTGAAGCGGGGGGAGGTGTAGGACCAGGTGCCGGTTTCCCATAAGTTGTTGGGGGTGGGCGAGGCGACGATCAAGTGTGCACCTTTGGCGGTTATGAGACGTCTGGAAGGAGTGTTAGTTGAGTTGGTGATTTTCATTCATGGGGTAAGGGCTGCGGAAACGGAGAATTGGAAAATGCCGAGGGGAGAGAAACATACCCTGCTTGTAAGAGGTAGAATACGTATGTATACACGGTCTCCCCTGTAACAGGAGAGATACAAGTCTCGGTACCGCCTCCATAGCAATCGGTACGGAGGTTATCAGTTGTGGTCAAAGAGCCTCCATCGTTGTGGCCAAACTCGCTGATAATTGAATTAGCAGATGTTCATCGATAAAAAAAGAGGTAATCATTGAAGACATACAAAAGAACATAATCGCCGGCAACAACCAAATCGGCCAATGCAGCAAATTTTCCTTCATTCCAATATGAGCGGGCGGATCGTCCGGCAACGGCTTTGTTCACGACGTTGATACCGGTGAAACTGTATTTAAGGTATTCACCGAATCCTATACACAAGATATGTTAGACAAATTTCCCACACTCCTATATAACGTCTAGGATGAAAAACAAAAGCACAAACCTTGAGTACTAGTTCCACCGCCACCAAGCGCCATGGTGGAATCACCAGCCAAATACAAAGTTGGCACTGCGCATACCTGAGCCGCGAGCAAGGAAAGCAGAGCTTTAACGGATGTCTTCATGATGAATGATTTGGGATGGTATGAGATCGATGCCAAGAATTGCTGCAAAATTGACAGATGCTGTTCGAGCCAAGCTTTTTGATTTTCGAGCCGATCTTCTTCTCTTTATATAGTTTTCCTAACCTTCGACCCATCATGCGGAAACATAAAAGTAATGGTCTTTATCTACCTCCATGTTCAATTTCTCCATCTGGCCCCCTCAATACGAGCGAGATTCTCGGCGCCGAGTTCCCCTTCCCCTTCAATCAAATTTACTTTTTGCTAGCCACCCTCGCGACCTCGAGAAAAAGCCGAACACCAACCCCGCAAAAATAAAAGAGAATCTAGAAGTAATCTTTTTCAAAATTCAATATAAATTTCTCTATATTTTATAATATTCTGAAAATTGAAGCTTTAGAATCTTTCTTTAATAAATTATTAATAGATATGATTTCAATTAAAAAGTTGAATCTATTGTTTTGATATTGAATTTTGATTAAGGTATAGAATTTTGATGGACGGCTTTTTCTCAAGGTCGCGAGCCACCGAAATCCGCATACACCTCCACTTACAAATCCGCATCTGGACGCCCTCTCACTCTGGACGGAAAAACGGACACACCAAAGCCGCCAAAATCAAGACTTTCTTCAAAACACTATTAATTCAAAATTCAATAATAATTTGAAATAATATAGTAAACTAGATATAATAAAATGATATTATAGAATATCAATTTATAAATAATCTGCTTCAAACAAAAATTAAAAATATCGATTATTGATTTAAATAGATAATTTTGGAAATAACACTGTTTTTTCGGTGTGCCGTTTATTTCGTCCAGAGTGAGGCCCTCCAATTCCAGGCGCCAAAACGATCCCAAAAATTTCCCATGTTCCTCGTACCATCTCCACCCGAGCAACCCACCTTAACAATATATTCATCTAAGCAAAACGCCAAGACGGAAACTTCATCGTGCATGTTAAGCTTATTCTTCGTCCGAAAAATGAAAAATATAACCACCAGTCGCAAACCCCGCACTCGGTAGATCTTCGCTCATGTTGCAGATTCGGTATACCCCAGATTTTTGGCGCGGGTCCCCTCATTTGACAACCATAACTATCTGTGCCTGAACGTGAAAATGTGTGCAGGAGAATTCGGCAGCAATCGAGAGATCCACCAATGAGATTTATCCGTTTTGATTAAGTGCCGGCTGAATTGGTCTTGGCGAAGGCTTAATGATCACGAGATAGGGAGATCATCGGCTTTTATGGTTGCAAGACTTGGGTTATGGCGATTTAATAGAAGCGGTGTTGTGAGTGCAAATGGAGATTATTTGTGCGCTTGCGTGTGGAAACAAACTATGCTTGGCGGATTTTTTTGTTGAAAATGAGGGTGTGGATTTGGAATTTGGTTGATAGTTGAGGAATGTTATGATTGAGATGCTTGCGTACCACTTTGGTGCATGTTTGTTATCTCGTAATAACTTTACTTGCACTGCACTGCCGAAAAATCAGATGAACATAACGGGTGCGATAGATATTTGGTTAGAGATCAAGCTGGTTATAGCTTTTGATCTCCTCACCTGACAATAGGCTCAAACCAAAGTTTTGAAACGACTGTGCAACAATGAGTGTTGTAACCTCTGAACCTTCACATCGGTGATTTGGAGCTTCAAAAATCAACAAAAGTTGATTTCTATCACACCAAGAAACATACACTCAATTGGGCATCGCGCGTTTGATGGAGAAAAATAATTGAGTGCATAACCACATCAAAGAATTTATGTATCTTTGTGAAGCCATCCACATGCTACTTCCACATCGCAAGACCAACGTTGAAGAGGTTCTATTTCGTTGAAATCAACATTCCAGTCGTCATCGTAAAAAAAAAACAAGGCGTGCTTTGGAGAGATTGGGATAATTGCGTTGAGCCCCAGAGTCTCTCGAATTATTGATGAAATGATTGACAAGGTAGGTTGCTGGCAAACTGGAAATTTTCCGCTGGAGAGGATCCTGAATGAGTTTTCAAGTCACAACAGTCCTTTTCCTGTGGCTGAGATCGCGATCCAAGAGATAATCTCCGTCATGATCTACTTATTAATCGATGTTCTGGTCGCCGCGTTTCGGTACAGGTATCTTCACATATGCCTTTTGCAGAAAGCAATCAAGGTGATTCCAAAGACACCAATGTCGGAAGATTTCTCTAACAGAGAGTTGTATCACATCGATGTCCACTTCAACGTTGACCGTGTTATTGATGTACACGTATTGAACTGAGTGCGGGCGGTGGCCACAATATTTTTCCTTGGGAAAGAGAACTGACTGCCTTGACCCAAACTTTGGTCTCCGATATTCACTTTTGAACATCAATGCCACTTTCTCGCGCCATTGTATTTCAATACTGATCTCGCCTAATTCTCAAATATAATCAAAAAGATCGCATATCCTCTCGTCAATTGGTGGTATGACAACACGGCACTCTAGCTTAACGGTTAGATACGACAACTCGAGGTGCGCGCGGTATCTTTGTGGGGAGCATTCGATCCCTTCGGAGTCATTGATACCGCGAAATAGGTCAACAAAGATGTAGGGCCCCAAACTGGGGCCTGAACTTTTGCTATTTTGAATCCTTTTATTCTTTCCATCTTGTGCTTACTGGAACACCTCGTCCTTTGGACCTTTTTTGGAGAGAGGATTTTGGCGACTAAAGAGAATTGATGTATGAAATCGAAAAGAGATGCCAGGAAGAGAACAGGTGTGATCTGCTCAAAGTCTGGTGATATTGGATTTGCTCCACTAAAAGCTCACTGAAAATTGCTTTTGTATGGTTGAAAAAGTGAATATGGCATGACCATCCGAAGAGACATAGGATGGTGAGGTGTGAGAGTCTGAATTGAAACAGGACAAGGGAGTTGCTACAGAACTGTCTTTACCCAATGATACCTTCTGGAACTTCAGAGCCAATTTCAAAATCATGACCGTGGTGGGAAGAGAAAAGACGAGATTGCCTTTTGGTTCTGAGTGAAGCAGTTTGAATAATGTACCAGGTATGCCACCGATAACAACAACGACCACTTGATTCGAAAGGACTGTCCAGGAACATGCTTATCTGACTCGATTATATGCTCCAGGGCTTTCATGTCATCGCCTCTAATCTTACGTTATAGCTAATTCGACTTCCCTGATCCATTTTAATCCAAAGATCTGGTATTGAAATACGAGAGCGAGTTCCAGAAGCCCCAGGAACTTACAGAGAATAGATTTCGAAGTGGGTGATTGTTGTCAAGGCGACAAACGATCCAGAGTAGAATACAAATGATTGATGCTTTAAAGTGATGTTCTGTAGGCTTGTGTAGATATAGAAAAATAAAATTTTCCAGTGAGATCAAATTTGCGTGCAAATTCTTGATCTGAAGGTGTAGTAAGTTAAACAAGATCTACATACTTTGTGTAGCTTAGTCATCATAAATATAAATAACTTCATACTTTATTTTAAGACTTGATCTGGTTTGTGATACCCCAACCTCTTGAACATCCGTCTCTTCTTCTAAGTTTTATCCATTCATAGTATGATATTGAACTGAATGATATCTTTTAGGATATTTTCAATTAACATTTTAAGACTTTGCGCATTCCGTTTCTTCGTGTTCGACTGCGCTTTCCTCATACGTTTGCAGATAGATATCCGCAAACGAACAGAGATACCGATGATGAAGAACCTTCCATCTTTGCTTTAACGGTCCCATCGAGGGATGTTGAGCTTCCGAAGTCGAATTAAGCCTCCATGAAGGATGGTCTCATTACGCGCGCATTTCCAGCTTAAGATGGAAGGCCCACTTGGATGTTGGTTGACATCAAGCTCTTGCTCTCCTGATGTTACCTAGGTTACAACTCCATCTTTCCTCTCAGGATTCTTATTTGATTTAAACTTCCGGTTGATAACACTCAATTGTCAAAACTGTCGCATTGCTTGCATATGTGTATATCCTTGGAGATGAGTATCTATAAACATTCAATAGAGACCTCCGTCGCGGAGCACATCCCAATCACGCGGAGTATGCGTCGAATCATCGCATCTAGATACATTCATTCTATCGATATATGCTCGCACAGCATCTTGGATGGATCATCTTTACCAAAGTTGACGACCTTTTCGCTTTTTCGCAATTTACCACTTGAACTCCGCGCTCAGATCTGGACGTTTGCTTTTCAGGAGCCTCATATAGTAGAGCTCGAGCTTTTGACCTCCGTGAATACAGCTTCCAGTCCGCAGCAGCGATCATCGTCATGGAGCTTTCGCAACACAACTCCACACCCTCTTCTTTCAACTTGTATCGAATCCAGGCAAGAGGTTTTGAAGCGATATCGGTCTTCTGAACATTCGAGCCACGACTCACTTCCCATCAACTTTGTCATCAATTCATTGTTTCTCAAGGACCTCAACTTTGGTTCTGTCCAAGGTTATTGGCTGCGGAATGTGAATTATGTCAAGAGTGGCGATTGTAGAGTGCTTCTACCGAGCATCTTTGAGTCTGTAGAAAGTTTAGTGATTTCTCGAACATCCATCTTAAATGCAGAATGCGAGGCAGAAAACATCATTCGTCATTGTTTCCCGAATCTTTGTCTACTCATCGTTACCGTCAATGTTTGTGTCGGGAACGAACTCTCTTCGGACCGCACTTCCCAATTACTTTTACATCCAGAAGACGATCACCATATCTCGCTGTTAAGCTTTGCGCCGACGACTTGTCCTTGGGACGCGATATATGCATCGAGGATCAAATTAAATATGCAAAGACGATTTGCGAGACAGGAAAGGATACACAGAGATTATGTTGCGCCCGTTATAAAGGTCGTGAGCGCCTGTTAACGCTACGGCGGAAAATGACGGTATTTTATTTGGCTGTTTCAAATACGAAAGTAAGATTTTATTACGTTGTGCGAAATGGTTCTCCGAAAAGAACAAAATAAGTCACGAAAGAACCTTTTACGAAATAAATCGAACTGATTGGCATAGCCATGACAGTGGACCAGATGGAATCACTCTTCATATACCCGGCGGCACTACAGTGAAAATACTCTAGCAATTGTGACGTGACACAAGCCCTGTCACTCTGTTCGGGAGCTATGAACTGGTCATGTCTCGTAAAAAGAGGATTCAACTCACAAGGATTGTGCATTAGCTACCTTATCTGGATCTTATCCATAACACAACCAAACTCCCGGAAAACTCTACGCTTCCTGATAGGAGCATCATGTGCAGAGTAGGAAAAGTGATGGCTTTGCAGCAAAACCTTGCTGCAGAATGGGTTCGGGAATACCCTCAACCTAGGCTCGCAAAGGCAGCTGGCTGTAACCTAACTTATCACTGCGCCTTCAAATTTTGCATGGGATCATCCAAGCCAAGTTTGGCTGCCTTCAATCGTTATCACTTCGACCAAAAATCAATAGTGCACATACCACAATAAATCCTTTCAGATTCCGTTGTAATGTCCCCTCAAATGACCATTCAAGTGCTGTGGTTTCGGTTCATGTTTCTAGTTTTTCAATTATTTCTTAACGTTTGGTTAAGAGTCTCGAACTATCAGGTATTCGACCCAAGCGGTTTTGTTGGTACGAGCGTCTGTACTATGATTGGTTGATACCCACTGGATCTTGCCGCCGTGGAAACTACCCTGCAGTTCACAACCCCGCAGAGCCTTTGCACTTGGGCAAGAATACCGGTACTTTTTCCAATTTTTTTGTACTCGGCATCCTTGATTTGGCTAAGATCAACATTATCGCAACTGTTGTTACCCGAAATCTCTAGTTAGTTCTCGCCATCCACAAAAGCTAAGCCTTACCTCTCTGTCTACATAACGCTTCTTCTCGTACAGAAGATAGCCTTGAACACAACATCTTTGTTCAACATGGCGGCTAGTGAAAGTTATCGTGCTCAGCTAGCAATTCAACAACGAGTTCCTCTTCTTTCGGGGATCTACAGTCCTCCTCCGACTCATGAACACGGGCCTGACACTGCAAAACGCTACAGGGCTTTAGAAATTGAGACAGAATTTATCATAAGCCAAGCCAAGACACCTCATATCCCTTCAGACTCAGATAATCCACCTCAGCCGCCACCTCAGCCGCCACAGCATCATCGAGGAAACAGTACAAGTCGCCTTGGCATCTTCAATAAAGTTTTCTCTACAAGTCCTCCTGCTTCTCCAAGATTTGAAACTACTTCTATCACTGTCCTCTTATTACCTCAAGCAGGCACACGACCCATCCTTCTCAAGCTTCGTACAATAGATATTCGTGGTGAAGGACACAAAGATAACCATCTCTCGCATATCCCTGATATGCGTTCATTTTGGGGCGATGGAGATGCCTGGCACGCTCGTATACAGAAATATTCTTGCCTGAATAGGATCAAAGATTCAACAGATCATGCTTTGACTGGCACATACATGTTACTCTATACGCCTGAAGGAAACGGATTACCTTTAAACCAAAGATGGAGCGCAGGTGTTAGTGGAGATGCCTGTATTGCAAAGATGTGTAAGAATATATGGGGGAGAGGAGGAGTGGCTGCGTATGAGGATATTGATAGGGAGTTCCTGGATAGTAGACTATACAGGAAGATGCTGATGGGATTGTTTGATAGTCCTTTGAAGGACTCGAAAGAGGGTGCTACAGGAGAGGATGAGGATGTCGCTGATAAGGAGACTTTGTAAGGTGCTGGCGCTTCTAGGTTCTCCTTTGTCGTTTTATTATGGTTCACTTAAGAATTTAATCGCTGGATATCTCCACAGCACTACTGGGGTAATTTTGGAGTTCACGGAGTTCAATCCATTTGCAGGATATGCTGGCGTTTTCGAGTTTCGATAGTGAAACACGTATACAAAATCGAGAAATGAGAGAGTCGTTTTAGATCTGATATAGTGGCAATGCGAATGTATGAACGTGATGTTGGTGTTTATCTGAACGACCGGCTGCAGTACGTACTTCGACTACACAAAGCTTAGACTTGGCGTGTCCACATGCTAATCGACCCTGAAGCTAGCTTGCGGATGAGCTCCCGACATGCCTCTCCTTCACATGCCGGAAGCACAGATAGTAGCACCTGCTGATCATTCAAGTGCTTCAGATTAATATCAATACTAGCTAGCTATGGGCAAATCATGTTTTTCTCGTTGAAATTTCCAACAGGAAACAAATATCAGTCCCGTGCATTCCATATCATGTCACAACTCAATTATACGTGTTCTTCTTAACCAACTCCACAATCCTATCCGCCAACAATTGGACATCTCCGGCCACCTGCCACTGATGTAATTATACTTCTTATCCTCCACCACAAACCTACCATCTCATTAGTCTCTCTATCCCATAATGTAGAAGGAAAAACAAAACAGAGTTCATAAAAACCAAACTCACGGCTGAAACCCAACATAATGTTTCCACTGCTTTCCCGGATCATCCAACCTCTTCCTAACACTCGTCTCCACATTCTCACTGCCCGCTCCATAAGTTTTGTAATAATCTCCCAACACCCATCTCGTACCCCAATAAGCCGCTCCCTCAAACATTCCCGGAAGAGCCGTCGTATCACACTCATGAATGATCGATCTATTTCCCCCCGTCAAAGTTTCACTCAAAACCATAACACCGTGACAAACCGCGCCTACGTGTTTCTTTCCCGGCTTCTCAACACCTTTCCAGTAAGAAATCAACTGCCGATGCATAATCTCCGAATCAATCAGTTGACGCACGCCTTTCTCGTGACCGCCGGGCAAAAACACTACATCATAGGAGTCGAGAGAAAAGGAATCGGAAGACCAGGATAGAGGGTTTGTGAATTCCTTCGTCTGGGACATGTGCTTGTAGGCGTTGACGGCGTCTTGAGTGGCGCCCAGTAGCTTCTGAGTGATTCCCTCGAGCATTTTACGATCGCAGGCTGGGAGGGCACCGTTTTCGGTGGCGAAGTGTACGGTAAATCCGGCGTTGGTGAATGTGGTGTGTGGAATTGCGGTTTCTGAGGGGATTCAGCATATGTGTTATCAATAGTGTAGTTTGGCAAGAGATCGAGATTATGGCTTAAGATGTTTGGAGTTTCGTAGAAGAGGGTTATATTACCTGTTGGATCATGGCCGTAATCCGACATGGGAATCAACACTTTTATACTAGACATCTTTGCTGAATGCTATACCGTGAAATCTATTTGTGGGAGATAAAAGTAATGTTATGATGATACAGTTTCTTCTGAATCGAAACGACTTTCTTGTGTATAAATGTTGTCGAGACTCTACTTCTCAAGACCTGATCACAGTAAGCCAAAAAGTTGGTTAGAACTCCTTTTCTAGCTGTGCCACATTTATTTAGAACTGACTTTTGGTTCAGAGATTCAACTTCGAGACCGAGGTTTAATTAGAACTTAGTGGTTCTGTTCAATTCAAATCAATAAGAGGAAAAGTAAAAATGTCTACCTACACACATGTCAACATATAACATACATCACTGGTATAACGCGAGGGCTTTTGGTGAATGAAGGGGTTGATGACGAATGAACCGAGGGGTTGCAGGGTTGGTTGAGTGGGTACACCAGTGGGTGCACGGACTCACGGGACACTCTGTATAACTTCAAAAAACGGAAAATAAATATATATTACAACTAAAAAGCTAATAACTATTACAATTTCGATTATATACATCCCCTATTAATATCAATAATAATTCCATATCTGCTAGACAATTCTATATATCTTTTTTGAATTTCTTTTTGTATAATTTTATTCTATTTGTTCTATATAATCTCCTTTAATTCGTTTAACATTTTTTATTACCTTTTTCGAATTTATTGTTTTAATATATTCCAAATACCTTCTATTAGATTCAGATTAAATAAATTAAAGAAATAAAATAGATTTTCGATTTTATATATATTTCTAAGCTTTTATACAAACTTATATTTAAGGAATCTATATAAATTATTACTATTTTCTATTAAAAGCCATTTATATATAAAATCTTTAGGATTTTTTGCTTATAGCATTTCAATTGCTTTTATATAAACTAAAAAAAATCTTTTAATATAATATTCCTATATTATAGTATTCCCCTGAAACTTGACATCCTTAAAATATAGTTGTTTCCTCTTTTATTCCTTAAATCGTTTTTTATATTTTGTAGGGCTTTTAGTTTTGGAATATCTTTTAGATCTAATAGTATGTTCAGATTTATTTATATACTCCTTTTTGTCTTTATAGAATTCAAGCTTTTTAGTTTTTTTGTTAAAGATAATTTATATTTTATAATAGATTTTATTGTTAGTTAATAAAAAGTATTTCAATATATTCTTTAATTCATATTGTATTTCAATTTCTTATAGGATTTCTTTTTTTTTTTATAAAAATAGGATCTATATATATTTCATTTATATATATAATATATTTCCAAAATCCTTCAATAATATCATATTTATATATACTATCGAAAATAATACATTTCTTATAGTTTTGATTATTAAATTGTTTTTCTGAATAAACAGCTTTATAATATTAATCTTGATTTATAAATCTTTTCAAATTCTTTTATAAAAAATAATGTTTAATTTTTAATTAAAAATAATCAATTATTATTTTATAAAATTCGATTTATAGTTTGTTTTGAGAGGATAAAACAAGTATTTTGTAAATATCCTTATTAATTAATATAAGTCTTTTTAGCTTATTTAAAAGCTTACGAGTTTGTCTATAGACTTTTTTTCTAATAAATCTTTTTCTTGAAGTTATCAATGATCTGTAGATTTTGATATATCTAATTAAATTAAAATAGAACGTATATTTTCTTTTGTACAATATCAATTGAATTTATCAAAAAACTGGATTTTTTTTAATGAATTATATTTTTTATATAATTCTTTATTAATAGGAATAACCTTACGCTTAATTGATTTTATATTAAATAGTATTTCGAAATTGAATTAATTGTTTATATTTTAAATGGTTTATTTTGAGGATATTTTCAAAAAACGTATGTCCCGTGAGTCCGTGCACTCACTGGTGGTATCCGTAAATCAAATGCTTACTCCAACTATTGCCCCAAGTCGAGACCAAGGATTACTCCCTTAATCGATAATTTACTTCCGGGTCTTGAATTCAATTTACAAGTCTTGTTTTTATTTCGAGGATGTGGCTGTTGGATTTGTGTCTTGTGAAGTCTCATCTGGCTCTTCCTCATATGCCGCTCAAAAGAATACTTGTGTCGAGAGTGACGAGGGAAAGAAGCTTAATTCAATGCAAACCAGGTTCTGTAGAGATTGAAGGTAAAGAATCTATTGGGTATTTGTAAGGAGAAGGATGTCTTCAATGATTCAAATCATCGTATTCAAAATATACAGTCTTGATGAACTTCCAGAGCTCTTATGACTACAAGTACACACCATCACCATACAATCCATTCTTCCTGGGGCCCTTCATCTCCATTGTTCCGACTAGGACCTTGTCTAAATTTGATCAATGCCTTTCGTCGTCCAAGGGACGTTATTTCCGTTACTACAATCCGAGATGACTCCACCACTTCCTCGGCTCTCGAGATATTCTCTAGATCCTTCTCTTCCTTATCTATAGTCCACCTACCAATACTACTCGCCAAGTCACTATCCCAACCACCTTCTCGTTTGAAAGAGCTGACGAGAAGAGCGTGTGCTCTCCTGCGCAGTGAAGGATCACGACATTTGCATGCCACACATAGCAGCGGTGGTATTATTGCAGTGTCGAAAGAGAAAACCCGTCCGTTTTCTAGCCTTGAATCGCCGTAAGATTTGAGAAGAGATTCGGCTAGTGAAGTCATTAGTTCAAACTCATCCATGTAACAATCGTAGTTCAATTCAGTCTCGAACTGTGCTGTTTCGAGAATTAATTTGTTGGCGACATAATGAATTTTGAGCGAAATCGATGCTCGTAGATCAGTCGTATTCATTGTTTGACCTGCTGCATGTGCAAAGTTGTTGAAGACTCTGGACCACTGCTCAAGCTGCATAATACGATCTCTCCTTTCTTCGACCATAGCATTCAAGCCACTTGAGCGTAGAGTTTTGTCATTATTTGAAATCTCTGGGCTATAATGCTGTGTTGCATTCTGATGGTATACTAAAATCGCATGGGTCTGGTTTTGGAGATGATGTTTTGCTTCATTCAGTGATGAGATGGGATCTGGTATGCTGCTCTGAGCTGTAAAATCAAATTTCGTGGACCCACTCGTCATTTCCCATTGAACAAAGTTAGCTGGTAGTATTCTAATCGCCTGGGTATTTAAAGCTCCGAATAAAGGTACTATTTCTGAGCGGATAAATTCTCGATTCACGCTCGCCTCTGAATGTGCGAGGGAATTTTGTCCATTTATCTCCATCCAATCGCTCAGAATCTTTAAGCCACTGTTTAGATGAGCAAATGCAGCTTGGTAATTTCCTTGCATTGCTTCGAAGCAAATGAACAAAAGACAAGATATCAGAATTACTTCTGAGGATTGTCGGTGACTTCCATGGGAGGGATGACCCGTCAAGTAACGTATAGCTTTAATATTTTGGAGCAGAGCAAATCGTTGCTTCGGATCAGCAATCGCTCCCGCTTCCAGTAATTTATATCGCCAAACTTGAAGGACTCGTTGAGGGCTCCCAAAGCAATGACTGCATGACGAATAGGCGGATCCGAGTGACACCTCTGCAAAATGAGACTGGCCCAGAATTTAGATTCAAAACTACCCGCCAATTCTGGCGCTGTCTTAGCGATGAAAAAATTGAAGCTTCTTCGCTCTTCTTCATCCCATTCAATGACCGGAGAAGACATTTCGACTATGCTTGGGGTAGAGCTCATGATGGGGCTATCAGTTTGGGCTGTATTTGATGAAGAAGCCTCACTGCCCCTTCGTGAAGGTGGGGAACTCGAAATCTCTGGATGATCAGGATCATAGCCATCGCATTTACGTCCAGTCTTCGTGCATCGAAGGCACCCCGGTCTCTCTTCTCCGCATTTAACACGGCGAATTCTAAATCCCCATTAGCGACCCAACTTTGAATCTTCTCTTGTGTGCTGATCACATAGAAAAGATAAATTGAAGTAGAATAACCAACCGACAAGTAAGACAGCCAGTTTTAGATTTTGGTCTCCAAGCTTTCTTTCTCGCAATTGTAGCCATTGTCTATACAGTCTATTTCCTTTCGGTAGGTATATAAAGTTGCACGCTTCGCACTGATTGTGGATCTGCTGCTCGTTCCATCCAAGACATCATGCCGGGTACCCATAGCATTTCTTATATCTCGGGGGAGCCGTTGACCCTTGAGCCAACTCCCAGATTCAGCAACTGTGCCGTAACAACGTGACTCTGACGAGGGACTCGTATCTAGCGATGAATGGCCACTTCCTTTGATTACAAAAATGGCAACTATAGAATTCAGCCTCGCTCCTTGAATGTAGAATGCGCTTATATTAGTGACTAACGCAAAAACCGAATTGCGTTGTGTTCATTGGCCTCTACACGATGTGTGACCACATTTTAACTCAGCCTCGCGATACTGCACGACGGAAATAAGGCTGCTTTGGTCGCGCGTCCCTGCAGCGGCTGCAACCCTACCGCAACATC
Source organism: Botrytis deweyae (assembly GCF_014898535.1). NCBI lineage: Eukaryota > Fungi > Ascomycota > Leotiomycetes > Helotiales > Sclerotiniaceae > Botrytis > Botrytis deweyae. Next base: position 135,534 of record NW_024066250.1, read on the forward strand.
GCGATTCTGAGCATCATTTGCATCCACATGAGCGCAGAAATCATCCTTACGTACGTAAATGTTTGGTCTGGATTACAGTATCCCTTACGTCCGTAAAGTAGAACTCTCTATGTAACTCTTCCAGATTGTTGATCGATGAATGAAAACGACTAAAATGAAGTTTCTGAATAGGCCAGCGGTGTAGGGGCTTTGGATTGAACCCTTGACATGGCATTGCAATGGCTATGCCGTGTTATATCGATAGCCAGAAGACAGTATCTAGATTTCGCATCCCTCAAACATCTGCCGGTTGTAAAATGGATAAGGACGTAAATTAGTCCGTGGTCCGAATCCGATGTTTCAGCTCGAGAACGGTGTTGTCAGCAGTGACGAATTATCAATTGCGAAGTCATCAAAATTACCGATTGAGAACTTCAAAACATTGTCGCGCATAGGGACGCCGTATAGGTACTTCTTCAAGCTTTGCTGACTCTTCAGCCTTGGGATACCGATTAATGATTCGATGGTTCGGCCATCCCTCAAACTGTGAATGAGGTATCTACCGGTACCTAGGTAGGTAGCTATTGGTAAGCTGCGCTTGAAGAAAACATCCAAAGAAATGTGAAGATTTAAAGCCTTGTCATATAACCTTAGAGTTGCATTCGCTTTTCGGGACCTATAGAATGACAAGCGGAAGGTGCAGAAGGAGGATTGCGCTACCCCGCGAAAAACCAATACAGGGGGATAGGAGTGGTGTGCCATACATTACTTTAGGGCGTCAGACAGAGGATGACGGAAAAGGCTGAGGGTCTTATTTGGGTGACATAGTAGGTCTAAATGTCGCCTAAAAAGCTCTTGCACCGCGAGAGACAGATCAGACGGCATATCGATTATAACTGGCCAGGCTTACGATGCAGTCCACGTAGGATGAAGGATGAGGAAGGCTGGTGTGGCAGTGGCGGTGGCGACTTGTGTAAATTATGAACATGGTGAAGACATTCACACTATCGTTTTATAAGATGAGATGAATCCGTCACGAAGTGATGAGGGTTTGATGGTTTGCAATATGCATATCAACCAAATTCGTTCCGACTTATTAGTCAGGAACACATCTAATTCACAAGGTTGAAGGATTACCAGTTGTGGAGGCAATATTGAAGTTGCTTTTAGCTGTAGTTACTGAGGAAGGAAATAAGAATGAATCAAGGGAAACAATGTGGCGCTGATAATGTGATATGTTGTGCAAGATTGGAATGTACGCGAGATGCGATTCTCAAACTCCCGGTGAGCCTGTGGTAAAATAAAATCAACCAAAGAAAAGAGTTTGTAAGGCAGCTAGCTCACCGGTAGATAGGTAGGCGTTACCTAGTCTAGTGGGGGTGGCTGAAATGCCAGTAGCACAACTTAGTGTGGCAGAACTTATCTCACGTGCAGCAGATTACGGCCATCGACAAGTGACATGATAGCAAAATCGCGACGCGAAAAAAGTTGAACTACGATTAATCAGGTAGCGGCAGCAAAGCTTTGAGAGTTCTCTTCATACCCTAGCAACGCTCTCTTACATACCCAGCATTGCGACTATTCGGTGATTCGGGCGTCTTCTTAATTTGTATCATAAACAGAGTCTCTTGCAAAAATGTCGTTCGGTGGCCAGACTCCAACCATTATTGTGCTGAAAGAGGGTTAGTAACCCAGATATTGGTTTGACCACATAGTGTACTGACAGAAGTGTATAATATAGGCACAGATTCTTCTCAGGGAAAAGGGCAAATCATTAGCAATATTAATGCTTGTTTAGCTGTTCAAAACACCATTAGAAGTACTTTGGGACCATATGGTGGGGATTTATTACTTGTGGATGAGAATGGACGACAAACTATCACTAATGATGGTGCTACTGTTATGAAGGCAAGCTTCTCGGCACAAAGCTCTGTGAGTTCGGTATAGCTAGAACTCATAAACTGACTTCTGGGCGCAGTTACTCGACGTTGTTCACCCCGCAGCACGAATTCTTACCGATATCTCTCGATCACAAGATGCCGAAGTAGGAGATGGAACAACATCCGTCGTTGTTTTGGCAGGTGAAATTTTGAAGGAAATAAAAGACCATGTCGAACAAGGAGTCAGCTCGCAGACAATTATTAAGGGTTTACGAAGAGCTTCTACGATGGCCGTCAACAAAATAAAGGAGATCGCTGTTAATACAAGTGAGGGTAACCAGAGGGAAACTCTCATTAAATTGGCCGGTACTGCTATGAGCAGTAAGCTGATTAAGAGAAATACCGGATTCTTCACAAAGAGTATGGCTCCAAGGGTTTTAGTAAGACATAGCTAACAACATATAGTGGTCGTTGATGCGGTTATGACATTAGATCAGGACGATTTGAACGAGAAACTCATTGGCATGAAGAAGATTCCGGGTGGATCCCTTACAGACTCACTGTTCGTCAACGGTGTTGCATTCAAAAAGACCTTTTCATACGCTGGATTTGAACAACAACCAAAATCTTTCAAAAACCCCAAGATTGTGTGCTTGAACGTTGAACTTGAGCTTAAGTCTGAGAAAGACAATGCGGAAGTTCGTGTCGAGCAAGTTTCGGAATACCAGGCTATTGTCGACGCTGAATGGCAAATTATTTACAACAAGATGGAAGCTTTATACAAGACTGGCGCAAAGATTGTCCTTTCCAAGCTACCAATCGGTGATCTTGCTACCCAATATTTCGCGGATAGAGATATTTTCTGTGCCGGCCGTGTAGGATCTGATGACCTTGAACGCATTATTCAAGCTACAGGAGGATCCATTCAATCTACTTGTTCCGATATTCAGCCAGAGCACCTCGGAACCTGCGGTTCGTTCGAAGAGCGTCAAATTGGTGGAGAACGTTTCAACTTCTTCGAAGATTGCCCAGCTGCTAAAACCTGCACATTAGTCCTCCGTGGAGGTGCTGAGCAATTCATTGCCGAAGTCGAGCGTTCCCTCCACGATGCTATCATGATCGTCAAGCGCGCCATCAAGAACACCACAATTGTTGCTGGAGGTGGAGCTTGTGAAATGGAAGTATCAGCCTATCTCCATCACTACGCCGATAACAATATCCGCAACAAGCAACAGGCAATCATCAAATCCTTCGCTAAAGCCCTCGAGGTCATTCCTCGTCAACTTTGCGACAACGCCGGTTTCGATGCTACAGATATTCTTAACAAGCTCCGCGTGGAACACAGAAAAGGAAACGTATGGGCTGGTGTCGATTTCATTGGTGAAGGTATTAGAGATAATATGGAGGCTTTCGTCTGGGAACCAGCCTTGGTCAAGGTCAATGCCATTCAAGCAGCAACTGAAGCTAGTTGTTTGATTTTGAGCGTGGACGAGACCATTAAGAATGAAGAGAGTCAACAACCACAAGCTCCACAAAGAGGCCTACCTCCGGGAGCAGCCCAGAGAGCATTGAGAGGTAGAGGAAGAGGCATGCCAAGAAGATAAACGACAAATGGTAGAGAGGGATCATGATTCATGAATGATGCAGGGGAAATTAAGGACAAGCAGAATTCGATGTATAGATGACTATTCTATGATATGATATAAAAGTGCTAGATGTATGACAAGTACATACTTGCACTCTAGAATTCAAAAGTTCACCCCCTCACTTATGTCTGAGTTTATGAATTTAGTGATGAAACTTACTCCAGTGTTTCTGTGATTGGTCAGTGGTATACAGTTTTTCTGTGATCTATGATATTATTGTGTCTGCTATAATCTATGTCTACTCGAATATGCATCTCTTGCGTAAACACATTTTACGCTGATTCATGTTAGGATTGGATGCACAGGATGTTTTCCTGAACATCAAGACATGGCCTGCAAAGTATGTCGTAGATTATCGCTGATGTACCCCCAACCTAACAATCCAACAGCCCAACTGGATACCGCTAGTACTAATTATGGTCCTTGGCATACCACTCTCTGCATTTGTCACCAGCCGGTGGCAGGCCGTATGTATCTCGAAACCCGGTTTCGCCTCCATCTATATAATGACTACTCATCATTCTCGTATTAAATACTAAGTCCAAAGTCGTCGATGGCCCTCTATCTGACGCGCTCATCCCTCATTCCCATCCATTACCCCCCTGGAAATCATTTCCTGCGCCAATCTCGCCGTAGCCATAACATCATCATGAGATTTATGTCTTCCGGTTCCCATTGAATCATTCATCGTCTCGTCGGTATTTATATCATCCCCGGTATTATTATCCACTGTTCCTATATCTCCGATGTGTTCTACTTCTACTTCATCTTGATCCACAAGCATGTCATTAATATCTCCATCCACGCCTGTGCCCCCATCCCCAACACCCCCATCTACATCTACATCCCTGTTTTCCAACATCGCCTGAAAAGAATCCGTATCATGTTCATGATGCGCGTCAAAATGCGGATGCGGAGAATGTGATGTATGTGTGTAATCCATGATTTGCGGATCTATTTGCAGGTAATCTGTTGCAGAATGTCTATGCGGTGGGGCATGAGATTGGGAGTGAGCTTGAGCTTGAGCCTGAGCTCGAGCCTGAGATTGTGTACGAGTCTCTGCGTGATGAAGTTGCATTTGGGAAATAGGTGGTTGATGTTGCTTGAGGTGAATAATGGGATTACTGTGAGGATGGGGAGAGTGGGATGGTAGTCTGCGGTTAAGGACTTGTGGTGATACGGATGTACTGGTGTGGTCATGGTGGTGTTGCATTTGCTGGAAATCATGCTGCAAATGGGAAGGTTGTGGTTGCCGATCATGGTGCTGCTGCTGATGATGAAGACCTTGATGGTGGTTGAGTTGCTGTTGCTCGGGTAAAGATAGTATGCTTGCATCTGTTACATCTTGACTTTTAGGAGTAGATTGACGGGCTAGCTGAGCTTGGTAATCTGGTTTAACAACTGGTGCCTTGCCCAATTCTTTGCATTCTCCACAGTTCTTAATTACTAGACTAACCGTCTCCTTGATTCTAATCCAGTGATATTTCTCAGCGATGATAGCTGTGGTTTTGTTGATCCCACCATGTTGTAGTACATGTATGCCCCTTGCAATCTCGTATTGTTTTTGCGGGTCACTGATGACTTCCTTCCCTTTCAACATGAGCTTATCCTCGTCCGGTAGTAGTTTGTAATGCGTGGCCGCGCTACGAAGTCTGCTTTTTTCCGCACGATCAGCACCCAAGGGATATTCTTTATGTTTCAAGTAGAATTTGATTTTATCGAAGCGTTCTTCACTCACGAAGTCGGAGCCATCAGGCCCTAAATCCCGCCCATATATAATAGCATCGATGAATTGCCCTGGATAGCTCTTGAGATTTCCTGCACCCTTGACACGCCCAATACGCTTGAACCCTAATGCATCCCAAATGCGACAAGAAGCTACGTTTGTCTCATATACGAGATTGAAAACCGAGTATGTGTAGCCGAGAAGTGGAGCCCAGTGGAGGTAGCTTTCGCCAAGTAGACGCCCGACACCTCTGCCTCGTGCAGCGTCCGTAACAAGAAATCCGGCGTTGCAGATGTGGGAGCTACGTCCTGGATAGTTGGGCTTGATATAATAACTACCTAGACATTCTGTTGCCCAATTCTTGCCTTCGACTACTTCATCCGCGGACTCAATGTTACCAAGAAGCATTACTGCACCGAAGTTTTGAAACCAATAAGATGCAAACTTCTCTGGTGGCATAGTATCAAGCATAGGATATGTGTCACCCAATTCGACTTCCTTTTTGAATTGGTCACTGAGATATGCGAGAAGCGAGGGAGGAACCCTGTTTTGTGACGCGAAAGGCACTATTGTAGCGACTGTCACTCGGTCACGTAGAGTGACCTGTCGAGGAAAAACATCGAGGGGTAGTGCGGGGTTTGTATCGTGAGGATCTGGAAAAGGTGCGGACCCTGAAGTTCGGTAGATTGTGGGAGCGCTGGGATCATCGAGCATGGCAGGCATTTTGAAAGCTAGTCGGTGACGCGAGGATTAAAGGGGTCCAGGGGTAAACACTGATGACATCGTTAGAACAACTACAGCTTCTTATTTCGTCCATCTCAAGACGACGAACCCAAAAATAAGAATACCACACCCGCACGATCACCACTGTGCAATTCTCAGACTTATTCAAAGAGAAATATCAAAAAGAATTCAAAAGGTTTGAAATCGAAGGTTTTTGTATTGAACTATTCGTATATTGAGAGTGACGAGATGTGCAACTGTTGTTCTGAGAACGACAACTGAAGTTGTCAAGAAAAGGGCGTCGGAGAGGTGGGGGATTATGTAAGCCACGTCATGAATTTGGTAGATCGCTTGATTTGTGAGAGATTCATCAATACAACTGCCAATTCAGACCAAATTCATTTGAAGAGTGAATCTTCAGGTTTTGATCTTCGAGTTGCTTTACTCTTCAAACTATCCTAATATCAGCTGCCGAAGGTACGCATTGTATAGCTCAACAATTTCATGCCGTACAGACTCGCACCGCAAAAGAAATGATTGAGCTAGCATCAGTGTCATGAGAGCGTAATTAGCTTCACAGCTATGATTGGAATGCGTTATAAACCTGTATATCGCCTTCCAACGGTTGTATTATCCTAATTATCACAGCTAAAAGAGGAACCCAGGTAGCTACCTAGAATGTAAAATATTGCACCCCCTTCCTCTTGTTAAACCACCATTGTTCCATGATACCTCGCTCTGCCTCATCGAAACTCTTTTCAGAATGGATAGCCTTTCGCCCAAATACTTCAAGTTTATATGTCTCTCTTCCGCTCGAATACGGCCGGATCAGACTGCTTTCTCATCCAGCCTGTGCGAAGTACTGACTTTCTTGAACCAGTCCTCATAAGTTTGCGAAATAGAAGCACTAGATTTCGAACATTACCCTGTATAAACTTCGCTATAGATGCAGTGCTTTTTGAATTAGATCTCACATACATATGGTTCGAATGGAGCAGGTCTTTGACAGACTCATTGCATTGCCATTCCTGAAAAGAAACATGATGGAATATTGCCAATATCTTATCATCGCCCATCAACTGAAGGCCATCTACCATATTTGAAGTCAATTGTATTTTAATCTTAGCGATAGGCTTGAAGTTTTGAGCATTGCATACTTTCTCCAAGTTCGTTTCCATTTGTTTCGGCGATGGCTGAAACGATCGAATTGAAAAATCCGACAGAACCGAGGGCCTAGACTAGTTTTTGTCAACTCATGATCCAATTTGCCAAGATATATCATTCTAAAGAGCAATACTGCAAGGTTAGTGTTCTAATGAGTAGTTTCTTACGTCAAGAACTAGTCTTCAAGCCGGCAATTTGGCTGTCAAGGCCTACATGATACCTTTCTATGGTATACTGTTGTTGAAGCGTTAACGAGTTTTTAAAACATCACATTATTTTCTCGTTGAAATTTGCTTCACTTCATCATGCAGAGGCACAAGTCCCAGAACTTTTATCTAAATTCAGTGCAACAGGTATTGGTATTAGCGGTATTTATCAAGGCGGAATCGTCTACAGGAAATTCCTTGGAGCGTTGCCGAAATTGAGAGTTTACTTGGCTGTGATATTTTTTTTGCAGTGTATCTCTCAAAAAACTCCTTACAACAACTATAATCGAAAATTTTCGTTGACAGAAAGCTGCTATGGCAAGCCATTCCTATACACAACCTCTTTTAGAAACATTTAAAAACACCATGCATTATACTTCCAAACTCAAAGTTGCGGAACTGCTGAGTCATTGCCATGCCACTCCTGCTTCGCCTACTATCGATTCTCGGTCAAGTAAGAATAGCTTAGTAGGAAGAGAAGTGTGAGAAATTTGGGACTCCTGAGACGTTGCTCATGAATGTAGGACTAGATATATCTGCAACAACTACGCACACGATATAATGGGCTTATAGTGATTGGGCGGATTGATGAACAAAATCAGGGTTCCTCCAACCAAAGAGCTTACAATGGATACCCTTGGTATAAAACAATCTTTCACTTCCCTATTCAAAGGACGCGTATTCTTGCTGCTGTGTAGGTGGTGCTACGAGATAAAGCGCCATGCACGATTCCTTCTTCAAGTAAATAGGTAAAAACTAAGAAAGATGGAGGGGCTCCTTCAACCTTAATGCTTAATTAGCAGAGTCAAGGAAAGCCCGCCCATCCAGACATTGTACGGCTGTTCTCGCTGCCGTGTGCAACTTAAGATACCACTATTATGGTACATGGGTATTATACTAGACCTATGACGAGATGGTTATAGACTGTTGGTATGTCCGTTTGAGGGATGTCTAGATTTGAAAAGACTCGAGAGTGAACGGGAATTAGGTTGATACGATTACGATAGAGGCATAATACAACAAAGGGAGGCGAGATTTTCAAGAAATACCATGATGGACAATTGCTGCTAGGTTGATAAGACAAAGATATGAGACATGACTTCATGAGACTTCTATAGTACCATTTTTCTACCACTGCACAGAAGATCGCAAAACGAAGATGTTTCAATCACTTACACTATTTCCAGCTAGTTGTTTTCAACTGAGATGTTGGCAGGTTTGCATGGGTTGATTGAAGCCTATACCAATATTTAGCACACTCTCTCGCATTCTTCGGGTTCATATATGTGTAATTCTGTGAGAAGGACTTGGGAAACGCGCGTTAGATATTTTAGTAGCTACGCCACTTGTATCATTTTTCAGGCTAGCGAGTTCTTCTAATGCTCACATAGTTCCTCCGTACCATCACCGTATCATCATAGTATCATGTACTTGACTCAACTTCAACGAATGCACGTCATACTATACACGACAGGGTGATTCCGTGAGTAGATTACTATCAAGTAATACACTGACTTTACGGCGGAGTCTGTATGCTTCCCGTCAACTTTAGCGATTTGGAAAGAAGTCGTTTTGGAGTGAATAATCTTCTGAGCGAGATACGGTGTTTCAACTTCACCTCAATATGGCATCAATATCTAATACCGAATGAATTCCCGAGCGAAGAACATGAATACATCATCCGATTAAAATATCTATCTTAGGCAAAAACCTAGAATTTCTTTCATCTTGACCTTTATCAGTATGTCTCTTACTGATATACTACTGACCCAAGTACCGAACTCCACATTTGACAAGGCGAATATACGGTCTTTTTTTTCAACCTCTCTACTACGGTCCCGAGTTTATTGACGGCGACATATTCACTTAATATCATCTGTCGTACTTGCACTAGCGCGCCCAAGAAAACCATACAATATAGATACGGTCGACAACCAGACTGGTTCCAGAGGTTTAAATACTTCAAAGTATCCCATCACTCCACCACTTCTTACTCTTGCAGAAACTTCAACTTCAACTTCCAACTCTTAACTCTTCTCATCCAATTAACAACAACCACATCATCGTTCATTTCCAATCGAAATTTCAGAGTGCTATTCTGCTACGCCAAGATAGAGAATTAACACGCAAGCTCTTCTCACCAAATTCAAAAACACAATCTATCAAGATGTCAACACCATGGACTGTTCTAGATCATCCCAACATGGTAATATTCACGCGACCAAACTTCACAAAGCATACTACGAACAACGGTCCAGTTCCATGCAGAACTTGCAGCACCTCAATTCCATGCCGAGGATTTGTCTGCGAATGCACTGATCACGAATACTACTGTTCTGAATTCTGCAGAGGCCAGCACTTCAGTTTTTGCATATCCAACGTTTCCAGACATATCGCTCGTCCTACACCCCACCACAAACTCGCACTTTACTTTCCACCCAATACCGAGAACCCTCAAGTATTCTGGTGTCCCTGTCCTCTTATTAATCAGAACCCCTGCGTACCTTCTTGCGACACCTGTATTGTGTGCGAGAGCTGCCACGATTGTCATAGCTATGATCTTCCGCTCCCTGCCCCCATTTTGGCCCAAGGCGCAAACACCACAGCCAATTTACAAGACGATCTTGTGAGCTGGCTCATCACTCCCGGAAAAGAAGACCCTGCAGGCTGGACACCGGGTACCGTCATGGGTTTGGAGGAGGGAGATATTCTCGATCAATGCGGAGAGAATAAGTGTATTCAGAAACTCATAGGATGGGAACGAGGTTGGATCGGACCATTTGTACTTATTGGAGATTCGTGGGCGGATTGCAATGGGAAGACGATGAATAGAGATATCAATATGGATGATATGGAAACGGCGAAGAAGTTTTTCCTCTCCACGTCACCTAAAGATCTGGTTGCTGCGGAAGTAGCCGTTGCAGAACGTAAGGAAAGGGGGGTCTTTGAGATGAATGATATTTTAGGCCGTTTATTGAATGGGAAATAAGGTGCCATGGAGTTGAATAGTTGATTTTATGAAGGATAACTTTCGGATTAGGATGTGTTCAATGAATTCGAGCAATTGGGGGATGGGAAGGGGCAACAGGGGTCTCAAATAACGCGATGGTTTTCCACGTTGGACAGTAAATTTGAATGAATATCAATATTCTTCTTTTAACACTAATGAACAATCGTGAAATTCTGACAACTATACGTGAGAGAAATGATGTATCTCCTTTGATAACTAAAAGTGACATGTATCTCATCCATAACCCATGAAAACAAACCCTACGACAGCGTAAAACTGGACAAATCTCAAATATGGTAATATTTCCACAACAATTCCACACTCCGACCTTTCATATCGAAGTCAAGTCGTGACACAGATTTTCCGTTCCCTAAACGTTCCCTCTCCTCCTCTCTTCATTTTGAAGCCTAGGAAACAGTCACAATACCAAACGCAGATAAGTGGCACTGTAAATCTTTCTACAAAGATTCTAGAAAATTAAATATACATGTACACTCTAGAGAGTTTCCTAACCATCCTCATCATTCCATATTTCTTATCTCATCAATCTACAGGAAGTCTGAACTTCGCTATAAGTATTCAAAACCATTGCTCTTGCGGAGTTGTCATGATTGATGTCCTGACCACCTCCCAGGGTTGACGTGTGCTGTTCATGATGTGCATATGATCCTACGAGTAGCTTTCATGTTGTTCCTGATGGCTTTTTCATGGTCAAACTCTTGAGAATACTCTATTTATTATTGTCTCTGCTACTCAGGATAGTTCTCACTGGGGTTATTTCGAGCCATAGATCCAAATAGCCGATGAGAAAAGAGGATGATTTGATCGAATAGAGTTCGATCTGACCTGCCTTGTATACAGGAATAGAAACAGCGCGCACTTACCTAAGTTACCTTATATCTTGAGATCAATATCCAATATCCATTCAACCAAATGGGAATGCAGGTGCAGGTAATCGATGTGGCCAAACCAAATTGATCACCTCAAAATCGCCTATTGGCTATTTACAGAGTCACCCTTGTCATGCATAATTTTTCCAACAGTCACCAACAACACCAACGTGCTTCCCGTATGATAGCTGAAGATATCTAATGGTAATAGTAAGCTTGGGAGTCCATATGCACAAGTGCTTATGTATCCATGTATCTCTATGAGCTGCGCCTCGAAAGTTACGAGGAAGGTCAATTATTGTTTTTCTTCAGACTCTATATTTTTTGGAAATGCCTCATGTCAAAAACCATAATCAGCGGCTCTGAGCTTTTGAATTTGAGATTCGCCTCCTAAAACCCCTTTATCCTAACCAAAATCTATTGTCCTGGGCCCATATCTCGCTCGAACCCACCATGACCCCCACTCTTCGCACAGTCGCAACTTTTGAAGAATTTTGCCTTGTAGTAGATTGCCTTTGGGAATCGTATGCTGATCCTTATAACCCGTTTCTGGGTATCATTGTCCCGATCAAAGAACCCACGGCCGAAGGAGTAGCTACTGCAGTCCAGGGGCTCAAGGAACGATTCTGGGAATCTCATCAAGCAGATAAAGATAGTTTTTGGGTGTATATTGTTGATGAAGATGATCAAGGAGAGGACGCTGGAAGGGTTTTGGTGGCAGCAAATTGGTTATTTCATGAAGTAAGTCCATTCAATGAGAAAAAGATGAAGAGAGTGGCGAAAATGAAGGAAATCATGGCAACAAGAGTGATGGAACGGGTAATGCGGAGAAAAAGGGGGACAATAGCCTTATATCTTTGTGGCCCGAAGGCGAAGCACGCGAATTTGTAAAGGTGGTTCTTTTTCAAGTATTTGGGATGAGAGCGACAAGGATGACAAGACCTCATGCTCGTGAGTAGATTCCTCAGGTCCCCTTTTATTTCCCTTAAAGAGTCTTACCTTCCATGTTCTTCATGCTAATATTTCCAGAACTCTCCATGATGTTTACCCTCCCCGACCACCGTGGTCGTGGTTACGGATCTTCACTCATGGATTACGGAATGTCCAAGATCTCAGATATGGATGTAGAAGCACTTGTAGAGGCATCTGCTGGGGGGATATCTCTGTATGAGAAATATGGTTTCCGAACCATTCATAAGGTGATCGTAGATACCACTTACAAGAACGGAAAACCAGGATTCCTTTGGCGTAAAATGGCGCACGAGTGTAGAGGAAAGACTACGTGGTGGATGTGGAAACCGAAACCGAGTGATGGAGTACTTTATACGCCAGGAATGGAGTTACCATGGGAGAGGAAGTAAGAAAGTTTGGGTCGATAGATATGGGGTGCTTTAATGAAAATATATTTGAAACCTGAAAAATTGCAAGAGGGGATTATCAGGTCGAGGGATCTGAGTATTCTATTGCTTTTCTTCAAGGGCACCCTAGAGACAGGGTGTGAAGTTGTAGAGTAGAATTGGGCAACTTTGCTGCTTGGCATCGATACTGAAGAGAGGTTAAGGTTGTTAAAGTTGAAAGTAACTATACATATTAAACTTGAAATACTTATCAGTATGTGTATCAGTAATTTGACTCTTCCGGTACATCACACATTTCGGTACCTTGTAAGAGGAATAAGAGGGCGTAAATTCAAGGAATCTACCATCTTCTATCAACCTCCTTCCTGGAGGAAAGCTCTTTTTGTAGTCTCCATCTCCTTTGCAAAATAAGAAGTGACATGACAGCTAGTAAGACAGGAGTCAGCAAGAAACATCAAGTACTATAAGAGGGTTTTTTTTCCCCTTGAAAAATCCCAAGAACTAGCTTCCTCCTGTTAGTAAAGCTGGAGTTGTAAGCAAGCGTTATTGAGCACAGTCCACACAGCCACCCTCAAGCCACCCACGTGCTACCCAAACCCAAACAGATCAACTTCGTGCACGAACCACCATGGTTAAACATCGGACTCGGAATAACCATCCCCCTTCTCCGACCATCCAACCAAACTCCCCAAAACCTCAAAGCACATGATCCTGTTGCACCTCGAGAATTTCTTGTTGCATATCTGAAATAGTTGATTTTAGATTTTCCAAGTTATTTTCTAAACTTCGAGGTTAATTTCAGGAGAGATCTCAAAGTTGATTTTTGGGGAGATTTTTGACATCTTGGAATTTTGCTTCAAGGTTGGCTTTGTTTGAAAGAATGGACTTTGCTGATGTTAGTGAACAGGTTTTCTATCATTTAAACAACTTTTTCCTGTAATAAAAGTTGATTTTGTGGTGTTGGAGGTTGTTGATGAGGGAGAAGGGGGAAAGGGAAGATTACTTCATGAGAGTTGATATGTTTTGTTGTTACTTTGGGATATGAGAGGTGGATTGGGAGATGTAATTTACAACAGATTCAATTTGTGATAATATATCTTTCGGCGTCTAAGGATATTATAGATATAAGTGTAGGTGAACAGTGTGGTTGTGAGGAGACATGTATAGAATCTTGGTCATGAACACCATTTGGATAGACTTGAGGCCTAAGTTACATTCCAATCACAATTGAAGGATTGAAAAATACATCAACTCTGATCAAGCAATAAACCACAAGATGTAGGATAGACATAGGAAAAGAGAAAAGATAATCAGCGAACAAAAGACTACTGGCACTTGAGACAGCCAGCTGCAGTCCCAAGATTTTGGAAAGGAAAGAACTTTCCTCACAGCGTATTGAGAAATTGATACATGGAGAAACGTTTCTGAGGATAAAGACAACTAATTAATCACAGTTCTGCAAAGAAATAAAGCTCAAGCAACAGAATCTCCAACATTCTTCACATCCTCCAAACATAAAGACCTACCAAACTTCAATGTCCTAGTACTAAGCGAGAAGGAGAACATCAAGGAATTTATTACAGGAAGAATATGGACATCTGATAATGAAGGGGCAGGAAGAGTACAACTACAAAAATTCATCATTTTATTAAGCAAGCAAATTTCAGGGACTTATTTCTCTTATCCATTTCCTATCAATACTTCTTGTCAACTTTTTCTCTCCTCTTTCAAACAAAACCAGTCTTTCAACTTCACATGCAAAATTACAAAATCACAAAACTCCACAACTAAAAATCCTCACACAAACATCCCATACATCACATCACACATTCAGCATTCTATATCCCCCAATTTTCAAATCCACAATCCACAATCCCAACCAACATCAACAACAACCCAGCTTCCAAAAAGTTGTAGTTCCATAAACAACCCATCCCATCCCAAACCTCTCCTTCCCAACCCCTTTTCGGAACAACAATCCCCCATCTCCGAACCCTAGCGAACCAACTACAGCTCTTCAAAACACCTGATTTCAAATCTTTCCCCTCCTTGTTGCATATCTCAAAAGTTGATTATCTTAATTCCAAACCAGAGAGTTGTTTGATTCCTTCCATTAAGTTTTAAAATAAAGTCTCGAAAAAGTTGTGAGTAAGAAAAAGTTGATTTTTTTGAGATTTTTGAGATTTGGGAATTTTAAGTTTTTGGAAAGGAGGGGGGAGAGAAGAAGAGATGGGGGTTTGAGAAAAGTTGTTGGATTCATGGGGATTGTAAGGGTTCTGTTGGAATAGTTGATTGAGTTGGGGGATAAAGGGGGTTTGGAGGGGAAAAGGAGGAGATTTTTCGGGTAAGGGATTTTCTGTGAATAGAAGTAGAAGATTATGAGAACACATTTTCATTGTTCTTTTTTATTGAGATATAGTTCAAGGCTTTTAATTTATAAATGCAATATTTAATATACTCAAAAAGTTGAATGAATATAAAAAGCTGAATATCTCACGGAATTGTCCCCTCTTCTTTTTCAATATCCCTTTCTAATTCTCATTCAACCATTACTATCTTTTAAACTAACTCCCCCCTTACCACCCTTACCACCCTTCCTCTCTCTTTCCAACAAACAACAAACAATAAACATAAAATCCTCCAAACATCACTATTATCACCATCTCAAATTCTTCCTTACCCTCCTTTATCAACCAAACCCAAACCAAACAACTTCATCATACTTCAAACCCAAACCCAAACCTCACCTCACCTCACCTAAACCACCTCTCCTACCACAACAATCACCCTCCAATAAAGACCAATATCTCCCAAATCCCCATTTTCAACATTTCACGTTCATGAATATAAGAAAGATTAGTTCAATCCATGTCACGACAGAATCACTATTAACAAAATCCACTCATACGTGTAATCCAAAAGGAGCACTCATGATAATGTTGCACTCAATTTTATCACATTATATATATCCCAAACACAACTATCGTTGCTAGAGCTCGATTCAAATGTATGACCTCGCTCTATCAAGGGAGCGAGGACTCTGAGTGTACATGCATGAATAGAGCACATGTAATCATGGAGTCAAGATAAACATAAGTAGAACATATACTAAATTATCTGTATCATTACAACTAGCTAAAAAAAAGTACCCTAATATCATGTTCACCAGCAAATCTTCATTCGCATACATAAAAAGTGGTATCGTGTCATATCATACCACTCCAGCCAATTTTCCCTATTCTAGACATACCGCAGAATAACAAAATAAAACAAATAGAACTATATCGACAGATATGTTTGATAGACAGACGGACTTCTTTTCACCCGTCTGTCTATCCAGTTTCCCACTCATACCATGTATATGCCTTCCTATCCAATCCACCCCATTCCCAGTCCCCAAATGGTATAGAGCGTTACAGTACAATATGGTATAAGCTATCCGGCATCCAACTCCAGAAATCCAGACAGTCATTAGTGAAAGCGTAATAAATCAAGCAAGCGAATCCACTTCCTCCCTCTTACTGCACATATCCCCTCTCTCCTCGCCCTCATCCTCAGCTTCATCTTCTTCCTCCTCCAAAAATCCCAATCCACTATCAAATCTTCTCCTCTTCTTCTTCTCACTAGCTCCCACTCTACCACTTGATCTTCTTCTCGCCATTGTCGCATCTAGAAACTGACCTTTCTTGACAATCGGGGCTTTGATTTGCAAATTCCTTGTGAATTCTCCAGCTTCCGTCTCACTGGACTCATTCTCACTCTCCATGTATCCCTTTGCGGAATCCCCAATGCTCGCGATTTGTTTCAACAATCCATCAACTGCTTTCTTTCCTCTTCTCTTTTCCTTGCTGACTAGTCCCTTTAATTGTTCTGCGCAGTTCTCAAGATCTTCGTTTTCGGTCTTCAAATCCGAATTTTCTTGTCGCAAGTTCTCAACCGCCTTTTGAGTGTTCTTCAGAATATATGTTGTTCTCTCCAGTTCTTCCTGAAGCTCTGCTATTCTCTCATCGCGTTCTGTTAAATCCTCGCTGATTCGTCGATCTGAGAGAAGGATTTGTCCATCTTTCTCATTGAGAAGATCCCGGAGGTTGGCAGAAGTATTCAAAGCAGCCGTTAATCTTGTCGAAAGTTCGCCTACAATCATGTTCTTTCCTTCAAGCTCCATAGCAAATGCGTTTGCCCTGAAAATTTCGTGCTGCAGTTGATCGTCTAGGTTATGAATTCCACGTTTCAAATCATCCTCGACGACTTTGTGCTCCTTTTCGATTTTCTCGACGAGATTCTCCAACCCAGAGACCTCGCTTCGGTATCCATTCAGTGCGCTTTGGAGACGTGAGTTTGAAATTTCATTTTCGGCGAGTTCTTCACTCATTCTTGAAACAGCGGTTGTAACAGCGGATAACTCCTTTTGAACATCTTGCAAGGCATCAATACGAGCGGCCAGTTGTCGTCTAAGAATGACTTCTTGTGCATGATACTGATCGATGGTTTCATCTTGTTTTCTTGCTTCCTCGACTAAGGTCTTAAGACGTCCCAGTAACATACTCAAAAGTTTGTCATTTTCAAATCCTTCGGTTTCTTCTCCAGGATTAAGATATTCGTACTCGAGTCTTGCGTTGCGGAATTGTTCGACAACAATCTTGATGGTGGCTTCCGGGTCGGTGGAGAATCCTAACGAGGTTACATCGTTTGAGAGAGCATTGAATGATGCCTCCCTTTCAAGAGCTTGAGCTTGAGCAATAGTGAGAGTTGTGAGAATCGAATCAAGTGCTGAGTCGAGTGATGAGCTATCGTGAGATTGGTCAGATGGGATGTATGACATTAACTTTTGGAAAAGACGATATTCATGATCCTTATTCAGTGCCAAAGTGGAAGTAAGACTCTTGATCTCGGATTGCAAGTGAAGAATTTGAGCCTCGAGCTTTTGATTGAGAGGATCCGGGAAGTCGGCTTGTGTCGACATTGATGCATGGGAAGGCTTTTGTGAAGATGTATCAGCTATTGTGGCAGGTGGCGACGGAGGTGAAATATTGTGCGTGTTTGTCAGGCCATCGGAAGTGGAAAAGGGACGGTCAAAAGTTCCCATCCTATGTTCGTCATATGAAGAGTCGATCACCATGCCAGTATCATCGTCATGATCTCCGGCAACGCCCATACTGATACTGTGATCATCATCGTCATCGAAATCGAATGGATCCTGTGTTCCAGTTTGCCAGTCATGTTGAGCGTTCGAGCGTTCTTCCTTTTGCGATAACTCTGCTCTTAGCTCCTGAATCTCTTTTTCCATTTCCTGAAATCTTTCCATGATAACAGGGTTTGCACGAGTAGTTGTGCCTGCCTCGAGTCCTAATTGGCTTGTAACGTCATGTTCATCCTGGATACACTGTAATTCGTAATCCTTTTCCTCCAATTCCTTCTTGAGTCGAAATATTTCCGATTTTCTTGCTTTGGCCTCATGTTTCTTCTCCCAGTCAATGTTGTTGGTCTCCTCACTCAGTCGGTTCCTTTTCATACGCCTTGTAACTCTGCCATCCAACACTTGTCGCAGTGGGGCAAATTGTAATTCTCCGGAGAATGGCTCGTTGTCCTGCCGACGATCGAGTTGTCGCTTTACAGGTGCTGAGTGTCGACGGTTTGACCTCGCAGATGAGAGAGAAGATTTTCGAAGGAATGGTGTCAAGCCGCAAGAAGATTCGTGAAGAAGGTTTGAACCTGGGTCGGAATATCTTACCTTCTTCTTGGGTTTTCTTGATCTGGGTGTTGAGGGTAAAGGTATTGATACCTCGATCATAGACGGCGTAGAAGCTCGAGAATTTGATCGTGATTGTGTCTCTGGACCAATACAACTTCTTCTTTGTCTCCGTAAAGCAATAGGTTGATCAACCTCCATAGCCATGGCTACGTCGTTCTCCGCCATACCCTCGATGTATGGGTGTTTACCTTGATCAACAATTGATATGTTTGTTATCTCACTGAAAAGCAAGGTGAATACTGTACAGTGTGTTGCGTATCTGATTAACAAAATGCTCGAAGCTTCATAGAATCCAAAACAAACACACGAAGCAAGAACTTAAAGGCAACATGGGCTGAAATAATGTTAGAGAGAATGGGTCGAGTGAATTCGGGTCTGAATATAAAATGCGAAATCAAATCAAGATGAATTTAATTGTTTACATCCTACCGTATTTGGATTAGCGTCGTAGCTACTTCCTCTAATACCCCACCGTATCAAAAATTGGTTGGATGGCAGAGGGACAACGGGGCCAAATTGTATATGGACACGACAAAAAAGCATGATACAGTACAGTATACAGCATGGTGTGTTGACTCATGAGTGGAGAGTAAAAGGGTTCAAGGTAGGATGGCTGGATGGTGGTCTTTCGAGAACTCTTCCTTAATGGTGATGTTTGGCCGTTGCTGCAGGGCTGCAGCTGGATCCACGACATTAAGAGCATGGGGTACAAGCTTTCGACGACTCCACCGAAATTTCCAGATGTGCAATGTTGAATCCTTGCACAGAGATTTTGAAGGGTACTTCGATGTTGATGATATTGACGCCGTTGATACGCATACAGAGTAGGAAGAGGACGGAAGAGAAGAAAGATTCAGAAACAAGCTTGATTTCGTTGGTGGTGGTGGTTCATTATCCGGTCGGATAAACGTCGGAACATTGACACTCGCGAGATTCTGAACAACCTGATTGAGCAGCAACGGGAGGAGTCCGTTGGTGGGATGTTGCTTCCGTCGTGTCAAACTAAGTGGTTTGGGCGTACCTCCGTTGGCGTTGGGTATTTTCCTGCAAACATGACGTACGTTTGCTAAAATTCTACTTGAGCTGAACTTCCCGCTTTGGATCAAAAACGAAATGCCTTCATTGGTGTAATTCTTCGCATCGATGAGAAGTTTCTCTCCCATAGGGCTTCCGGTACAATCATCTAATCTCTTTTGGCCACATTCACAGATCCGCTGCATATACGTGCATCAATATCCAGATTCTAAGTTCTAATCTTCTGTTATTAGACTTTGCTAGAAACGAGGGTTAAACTTCTAAATCACATGTCGAAGTTGCTTTAGAAGAGTATACAGCATTTGTCGACACTAGTGCAGTGTACTTCAGTGATGGATGCCATCTCACTTCTGTGCACAAATATGGAGACGGTAGTTGTATTATTCTTTTTACTTTTGTTTTCTCCATGTTGCTTGAGGAGGAAGTTTCTCTAAGTTCGGGATTTCACATCCTTTATTATTATTTTTCATTTAATCTAACCCCCATGATACTTGGTATACGATTGCTGCTTCACCCAGATATATCTCTCCATCACTGCAAATATAACATTGGCACATTTTTTCCTGTTGCGGAAGTATGGAATTCGAAGAGAAAATATCATGGGTCAATGAATTAGTAAATGGTATGATTTGGTGTCAGCTCAATGTTTGTCACATACTCCTCTCTGAAAATCATAGGTAAATATCACCCCAATTCTGCCCAGTTAGCTCAATTACTCACCTTGAAGATTATTCAAATCCAACTGCCTTCAAAAATCCAACAATACATTTGTTACTCAATCCTCCAAATAATTGTTTTAATCCATCAGTAGATCCGGGACAAAAGGGCGTGTTACATTGACCATCGACAATTCCTCTTCGAGTCTGCTTCGAAATCCGTGATTTTCAAAAACGTGGCGATGTCACAAGATTTACCAGCATCTAGGCTAATACCACCTACCAGTTCAGGTTAGTCAGTGAGATGAGGCTGACGGCAGATTGATTCTCTCTTATCCTGGAATAAAACTTTCAACATCAAAATCGTACTTTAAAACTTCAATGATTGAAGTTGAATAGAACGATGACGGACACTGAAATGAACGACGTCTTTTCTGACCCTTCAATGGAGCCTCATGATCTGAGTCAACTACAGTATCATATCACCTTACGCGACTTTGGTGAAAAGGTGCAAAAAGCCGCTAATGCGGCCTATCCCAATGATCAAAAGAGTAAGTAATATCCAACACTCAACATCTAATAACTCTATGTGAACTATTGACTGACTCTACGTTCAAATCTCCTGGGAAATTTCGTTAACTTGAAGTGTTGTAGTCAAATACGCCCGAGTCTATGCTCTTCTCATATTATGGGAGGACGAAGACCCGCAATTGCCCGTTTCACTAGAAGTCCACGAATTAGGTGTTGTTTTAGCTTCCATTTACAAGTACGAAGTACAAATATATCGAATACCTAGCGGCGGAAGCCACAAAAAATTGAATCAAAAGATTTTGGACTTTGGTGAACTAGGTGGAGACAATAAGGAAGACCTGAAGATTGTTTATTATGGCGGGCATGGCATGCTAGCTCAAAACCGGCAGCCTTGTTGGGTGAGGTAAGTCATCAATAAACATTTCCTACGAGACACTACTAAGCTTCAATCTGGCACATACCGGTTTTCCAAAAAATTTCATATTTGAAAATGTTTTAGTCTGTGAAAAGCTCCGGTTTCGACCAGTGTGTCCAATTGTCTGGATGACATTCAGGCAGTGAGAGTTGTTGCTTTCTTGAAACCAAACGAAGTATCGAATTGTTCTGAGACATTGTTATTATATTGGGACTTGGATTTGTTTCGTACATTGAATTAGCGCTGGAGGTTCTTCTTAAATCTGTTACTACGGGAGTGTTGGATACCCTGCTTGAGAACTTTTCTATGATTTCCTCGTTAAACTAATACTTCATGTGCCTAGTCGTTCTGATTCCCGAGACCCTAGTTTCAGCATGGTGAAATGGGGCGGGATTCAAAATTCTTTGGAAGAAGCACAATCCGACGTTCTGCTCTTACTTGACTGTTGCTCTTCGGGCACCGCTAACACAGGAGATGGGTATGGAACTACAGAGCTTATTGCTGCTTGTGGCTTCAACGATGTTGCAAATGGCGTTGGGCGCCATTCATTCACCTATGCCTTGACAACAGAATTACGCCTGTTGAGCGCATATCCAAAATTTACTGCAGCGGTTCTGTACAATAGAATACTCTGCAGACTACAAAACTGGATGCCTGAAGGCAGAGAATTACAGAAAGCTCCACTTCATGTTGTTCTTACGCAAAATCAAGCTTTGCCATCCAGCATACAACTTTCAGTAAGCCCAAGGCCAAAGCCGGAGCCAATGTCTTTCCGGAGTCCTTCGCAATCACTGGGTTCGCCAAGTCCCGCTTCATTCGAGAGCAATGAAAGGACAGACTCTGACCAAGATTCTAATTTATCGCCGGTGTCAAGCCTCCTTTCTGCCGATGAGCAATTTCCGAGGATCTTACTAAGTGTGAGACTCAAAGAAGATCTGGCTCCAGAATTATCTGCCGATCTCTTTGCTGAATGGCTTCGCATGATGCCCGTTATTGCCAACTCTATTACCGTTGAAGCTGGATTCAGTAGTTTTTCAACAGTAATCTTGGTTTCCATGCCAACACCAGTATGGGTCTGCCTTGGAAGAGATCCGGCCTTTAATCTTGTGGGTATCATTAAGAAGAAGCCAAACATAAAACCAGTTTCTTCCCCAAGTCTTTCAACACTTGAAGTTGCTGAAAGCGGCAATTATCAGTCATTGAAGACAAAACAACAACCACCAGCCCGTATGAACAACGAATTGCGTCTTCCAGCCTACACAAAGCAAAACTCAATGCAAATACCATCTTCTTCCGACCGTGGCTTCGATCCCTACCCGTCTAGTTCGTCATATCATTATTCTACCGCTTCTGCTAAACCTTACACTCCTAGCCAAGACCCTTCAAAAAGTTCATCGAAAATGAGCATAGAAAGAGCAAAATATCGAGCCAAGAAGGAATTTGAACAGATTCTTGCATCTGCAATTGATGAAAGACCTATCGAGAAATCTAGGAGAGATGATCAGCTCACATAGATAATTGGGTTGCGAATTCTCATAACTTATCTTTCAAGAGTACAGATACCTTCGCGGATAGGCTTTCAACTATGGATGATGAAACTCGAGGATCCAGATGGGCAAATCTGCACAAAAACCTGGTAGCCACGCCCCCAGCTCCTCTCACTGAATCTTCCGTCAATGATACTGCCCCCAACCTTGAATTTGATTGCCACTATATTGGCTGTGGTAGGTTTTTTGTACGCCAAGATAAACTTAATGATCATATGAAGAGACACGGAGCTCCACTTGAAAGTACGCTGGAACCATTAGGAATTTATTCGAATAAAGAAGAGTTTATGAAGCATCTGCAAATAGACCATGAAACATTTGCACTGATGGAAGCAAGATTCCTTGCTCGGCCATTTACAAAGTGACCCAACTGGATCGCACAGTGGTTTCTTTGCCGCAGAATCTTGAAAATATTGCAAAGGAACAGGAATGTGGATGATACAAATAACACCCCCTTGCCCGGTGTTTCCTCGCGATACTCTCGCTCGCAACCCTCACTATATCCGACCGATGTGAATAATCAAGGCTCGGATCCCCCACACTATACAAACGATATGAATTACCTTCGCACGTATCCCGAGACATGTGAGACCGGTACGAATAGTGATTATAGGGAGGGTACGAATCAGGATTATAAGGCCAATACGAATCAGGATTATATGGGCAGTACAAAAAGCAGGCCTAACCCGAAACACCATTGAAGAGTCGTGGGTGATGCTTAGAACTTTAACGGATCAACTACAAATGACTTTACCCATTTCATAACGACAAGCAAAGATGAGAGAGAAAGTTCCGGGATATGAGAACCAACACAACATAACCATAGGGCTTGTATTTTGGATTTCTAGTGGTGCATCAGAAGCCCGGGCAGTCCTATGTTCACGTACCTATACTATCCAGTAACTAAGTACGAACTGTCATTTAGGAGCCTTAGGAGGTTCATCTATACGAATTTATAATTAGAACTGAGTACTTACAACACAGACGAACTTATTCGTAAGGACCTCAGGCTTTCGATCATAGATTCTTGGATGCTACCAGCAATTAGTTCTGAAATTGAATTTAGTGGGGACTAATTGAAGAACAATCTAATACAGAAGCTTCAGAAAACTAATGGGTGACGCAAGAACATGCTAGTTGATAAAGAGGAATCAATCTCGGAAGCGAAATAGGGGCAGGAGCGCTAAATTCATAAAAAATTGGCGAGACACTAACCACTGGATCTCGGATTTTTGTATCATTCAACAATGTCGTAGCACTGTCCTACAGATATTATATAGAATCGGAGTAATTACTATAAGATATCAAGTTATTGCCATAAGCATTAAATGATTGACGGGATGGTATGTCCAGCCTTTTTGAGGAACAGAGAGAATGCTGGCAAAATTGACATCTGGATTCTGGAAAAACATTTCAACGTCCTCTTGAGGCTTTAAAGATGAGCATGAATTGCATGGATTAATATGATCTAGGCGAAGTACCTGAGATTCATCTAAAACCAGCCTCCCATTAATCATACTTATACGGAAAAATAGTCTTCTATGGATAACCCACCCCCACTTTCCCCATAAAGATTCACCCCACCTCCTCGAAATCAGGCTGAAGACACATTTACCCCTCCTTCCTCATATGACCTCACTAATTTTCTTCTCGTCAAGGAAATCTCTATTTACATCATCTTGAATTTTTCACCCTCATCTAAAGCCTCCATCCTTCAACTATCAAAACGAAAATATCAAAATGCCTCTCGAAGCAGATTTCGAATTTCTCCCTTTGGGAGCCATCATCCAAAGCTTCCTCGTCCCCACAAAAGACAAATCGGTGAATATTGTCCAATCATTTCCAACCGCAGAGCTATATCAAAAATACAACCAGCCGTTTTTTGGTGAAACGATCGGAAGAGTCGCGAATCGAATCGCTAATGCGAAAATCAATTCTTTGAATGGAAAATCTTATACTCTTGCGCAGAATAATGGAGTGAATGCTTTACATGGTGGTGTAAAGGGATGGGGTAAACGTGTTTGGGAAGGCCCGAAGTTGGTGGGTTTGAGAGAGATTCCGGGAGTGGAGGGATTGGAGGGGGGTGAGAGTGTGCAGTTTACGTTGAGGGATGAGGATGGTGAGGAAGGTTATCCCGGAACGTTGGATGTTAGTGTGGTTTATACTACTGGAAAACAAAAGGTCGATGGTAAGGAAGTCAGAGTGTTGGGTATGGAATATGAGGTCAAGTTGGTGGATGATGGAAAGGGAGTTGAAGAGACAGTCGTCAATGTCACCAATCATTCGTGAGTAGTCTTTATTTAAATCCGACTATTCTTAGCTTCTCGGGAGAGAGATAATTGATGTCATAACAGGTATTTCAACCTTACTGGCAAATCGACAATTGAAGGTACACAAGTCACATTATGTACCAACGACTACCTACCAGTCGACGATGGAGGTATTCCTACTTCTGGACCAAAGCCATATGAGAGCATTACAGCTAATAAGGAATTTACATTGGGACCTGAGGAACCAAATGTTGATGATTGTTTCATCGTGGATGCAAAATCCGAATCTACTCCCCTCGATACGCGATCTTCGCCTCTCGCGACATTAGTCAAGGCTTCTCACCCAGAAACTGGTATCCATCTGGAAGTCTTGAGTACCGAACCTGCATTCCAATTCTATACTGGAAAATACATCGACGTACCAGCAGTTGAGGGACTTGAGGCTAGAGGAGCTAGAAGTGGATTCTGTGTCGAGCCAAGTCGATACGTTAATGCAATTAACGAGGCGAAATGGAGAGGACAAGTATTGCTCAAGAAGGGACAAGTTTATGGAAGTAGGGTTGTTTATAAGGGATGGTCCGAAGTTTAAACAGTGGAACGGATGCGCTCGATATCATTGGGAGGATTTTTTGAAGCAACATTGCACGGCCAAAAGTTAGTAGTTGACTCGTTCCTGACTTGAGTGTTCATTAGCAAAATACCATAGCATTTAATGATTCCATCCCGAGTCAGATCTAGCGGCATGCATGACATGTGAAGAATCCGGTGAAACTTAGTACTTTATCTGAGAGTTCTTCGTTTGCACTTATCCGAGTTCATTTGAATGAATTGAATCTCAAAAAGTACCGAGAACAGTCACGTGTGTTCTATTTTCGGTGTTAGCGAGTATACCTCGGCATCCGGCTACCAGCGCTAAGTGCAACCGGTAGGATTTCACATGTCAAATGCGATGTATTGACCAATCATATAATGGGAAATCGTAAGACAGAGTGCACATGAGGTGTTTCCGGAAGGCAGGTGATAGGATTTACTTGTAGAAGATGGAGAAAATCCGGGGTGGAGAGAGTTTAAATGCAATATTAAATTGGTATGGTAACGGAAGACGGGGTGGAGTGCAGCTGAATCAAGAATTGCATGCGATGTCTGTTTGAAGTGAGAGTGAGTGACATGTGAAAGAGAAAGTTGCTTGTCAAACAAAAGCGAGTAGCATCTCCGAATAATTAATAAAACATCTCAAACCTCACCTACTTTATTCCTCTCCACTTACTTTCTTGTTCTTATTTATTATTTACATTCGATACTTCTACATCGCAAGACTCACATTAACAAATTATACAACACGAACCAACACATATAGAAAAATGTCGAAGACTTTCAGTCAGAGTGATGTTGCATCGCACAATAAGCCCGATGATCTCTTCATTGTCGTAGATGAAGATGTCTATGATCTCACCAAATTCCAAGACGACCATCCAGGTGGCAAAAAGATTCTTACAAGAGTTGCCGGAAAAGATGCTTCGAAACAATTCTGGAAATACCATAATGAGGGTATTCTCAAGAAATACAAGGCAAAGCTACAGGTGGGATCATTAGACACAAAGAAAGCCGCTGCACCACCAACACCACCTGCGACTCCTCCACCAGCAAAAGAAGCAGTCAAGCCACAGGCGGAGAGCGGTGCTGTGGTGCCAGCTCCAACAGCCGCTGCAAAGCAGGTTGAGGAGGAATCGGAACCGTTGGATCCGTATGGTGATTTGATTCCGTTTGCGGATCCATCGTGGTATCAGGGTGTAAGTTTTTTCCACTCGCGCAAATCTGCGAATGATGCTAATGTGATAATAGTACCACTCACCATATTTCAATGAGACACATGCTGCTCTCCGCGAAGAAATCCGCGAATGGGTATCGGCCGAAATCGAACCAAATGTCGGTGAATGGGACGAGGCACGAAAAGTCCCAGATGAAATATACAAACAAATGGGAACTCGAGGATATCTGGCTGGATTGATGGGTATGCACTATCCAACTCAATACACAGAGAATAGAATCAAGAGTGTTGCACCTGAGAAATGGGACTTGTTCCATGAAATGCTTCTCACAGATGAATTGTCGCGTGCGGCAAGTGGTGGATTTGTGTGGAATGTTATCGGAGGATTTGGAATTGGTTGTCCGCCTTTGGTTAAATTTGGAAAGAAGCCTTTGGTCGAGAGAATTCTACCGGGGATCTTGAACGGTGACAAGAGAATTTGTTTGGCTATCACGGAGCCAGATGCTGGTTCTGATGTTGCGAATTTGACTTGTGAGGCCAAGTTGACTGAAGATGGAAAACATTATATCGTCAATGGTGAAAAGAAATGGATCACTAATGGTATTTGGTGTGATTATTTCACAACTGCAGTTAGAACCGGAAAGGATGGTATGAATGGTGTCAGTGTTCTTCTCATCGAGAGATCGGCTGGTGGTGTCAGCACGAGAAAGATGGATTGTCAAGGTGTTTGGTCTAGTGGAACTACATATATCACATTTGAGGATGTGAAGGTTCCAGTTGAAAATCTTATCGGAAAGGAGAACCAAGGATTCAAAGGTAATTCTCATCGTGATCCTGTCTTTGAAACCCCGCTAACAATATCATAGTCATCATGACCAACTTCAATCATGAGAGAATTGGTATCATCATCCAATGTCTCCGTTTCTCCCGTGTCTGCTATGAGGAAAGTGTAAAGTACGCACATAAGCGTCGCACATTTGGCAAGAAACTCATTGACCACCCTGTCATTCGTCTCAAGCTCGCTCATATGGCGCGTCAAATTGAAGCCTCATATTCTTGGCTCGAATCTCTCATTTTCCAATGCTCAAAGATGGGAGAGACAGAAGCTATGTTGAGACTTGGTGGGCCAATCGCAGGTCTCAAGGCTCAAGCTACTGTTACCTTTGAATTCTGTGCCAGAGAGGCAAGTCAAATCTTTGGAGGTTTGAGTTATAGTCGTGGTGGACAAGGTGGAAAGGTAGAGAGGCTTTACAGAGACGTAAGAGCTTATGCTATTCCCGGAGGAAGTGAGGAGATCATGTTGGATCTGAGTATCAGACAGAGTTTGAGAGTCGGAAAAGCATTGGGAATGAAATTGTAAGGGGGGGATATGAATTAACTCCCATGCAGCAGATTGCACTCTCGTTAGGATAGAGGGAAGACAAAATGATCTTTTTGTATATTATAAATCGAAGATTGAGGATTTGCGTTTTGGTCGGTGTTGGAGCTTGGATATGGATTCGGGAGATTGTTTAGTTAATGACATTATATTCACATTTACAAAGTCCGTTTTCCTATTATCGTGCATCTGGCTGTGTAATATGAAAACATCTATTGCCCATCTATTCGTCCAGAAGTTTTCATGTAAAACCATTCTTCAACGCGCCCAAAACCTCGAACCTAAAGCCCGGAAATTTGTCAAGATGAGATAGGAGAAATTCATGGAATTAAATCAACGGGACAATGTTGTAGATGTGCAACAAAAGCTTTGGATGTCATTCCACGTGACGTAGGATATGAGTCTCGAAGCATTGATTTTGTTTTCGTATCGATAGAATGAATATTGAAGCTGCAACTGCAGAAGTAAATGAATCTGCAAAGGTGAAAATTGCAGATGAGCAACAGAATTCTTAGATGCTCACAGCACGTGATCTATAGATTTTGATTGTCATTCTCGACTCTGAATCTCGAGTGCTTTTCTATTAGCCACGATATGCTCTCTTCATGCGAAGATCTAAGACGAAGTCTACTCGTTGCTCAGGGCAATTCTTGATCTATGTAGTCTACTTCGACGATCGCTCAGATGTCTCACATTGTGGAGGTAACTCGAAGCGCAAGTCCTAGGTATGCTTCACCTGACAACCAGCTCTGTTCTAGACCAGATCTACATGGAACATAAGAAGGATTTCGAAGTTTTTACCGCTTTTTATGCTATCAATTGGGTTCATGTCTTATTTGAATATTTATCAAACGGTCCCGTTCTTCCTAAGCAAACTTCAATGGGCGAGATTGAAACGTGCGAAATTGGAACATCAATGAAGTCAGTGATTAATCTTAACAGGAGGCAAGGCCAAAGGAAAGTACATGTTATATGGTAGTCAATCCAATATAAACATTTATTGACTCCCCCTTCATTCTTCATATGGTGCATTCCGAATCTCCGCTTTCTCGACCCCTTTGCTCGGTTGGTGGAAACTAGAGGAACGGAACATTCTCCGGTGACCAATACAAATGTCAATCTCTCTCGGAATGCTAGTTTCATTCCGAGCAGATTTTAAAAATACTCCCAACATATCAATAAATAACTAATGGGTTGGAGGCAACGGAACCCAGTGGCTATGGCAACACTTGGCCTGAGTCTAGCAGTCTCACAAGTAAATATGAAGAACGTAAGAATGCGTTCTAATCCCCGCCTCTTATAAGCTCATTCTTCCTATTATCTTATAATATTGCATTTTATTCAGTCTCTCGTTTCTCCTCGTTTCCTTTCTCTCACCTCCTTTCTTCCTTCATACATTTGAAGATAGTCCAAAATGGCACCCTCATCACTCTTTTTGAGATGCCTTACCATCTCTAGTTTCATAACTTCCATTACGGCCCTCACAGGATACCAATTAGAAGAAAGTTATAGTGGTAACACTTTTTTCGATGCGTTTGATTTCTTTACAGCGCCAGATCCGACTCATGGTTTTGTCACGTATGTGAGTGAGAGTGATGCATCTCAGCAAGGATTGATATCTGTGAGAAGTGATGGGGTTTACATGGGAGTTGATTCCAAGACGATATTGAATCCTAGTGGACCGGGAAGGAATAGCGTGAGAATTGAAAGTAAAAAGAGTTGGACTCATGGACTTTTCATCGCGGATTTGGGTCATATGCCTGGTGGCGCCTGTGGTACTTGGCCAGCGAGTAAGTTGATGAATCTGGTAGCTTTTAATGGATAATAGACTAATCTATTTGTACAGTGTGGACTGTGGGTAATAATTGGCCATATAATGGTATGTTGTATCACATCTTCAAGGAAAAGTCAACGGCTAATGGCGATCTAAGGGGAAATCGACATCATTGAGGGTGTGAATAGCCAGAACCACAATCTCATGTCTTTACACTCGTAGGTATCCCTTCAAATCACAAGGATCACTTAGGGACAGTTTCGCTAACGTTAATGACTAAAGTGCGCCAACATGCTCAGTCGCTGGCTCCGGACAAACTGGTACTCTTCAAAGCGCCAACTGCAACAACTTCGCCAACCCCGTCGGTGTCGGTTGCGGAATCAGTGATCCGCGCACTAACAGCTATGGCAGAGGATTCAACCTCAATGGTGGTGGTATCTATGCCATGGAATGGACCTCCTCCCACATCCGTGTCTATTTCTTCCCAGCCGGAACAGCACCCGCAGATATCAACGGACCAAATCCCGACCCAAGTAAATGGGGAATTCCGGTTTCAAATTTCGAAGGTGATTGTGATATCGATACCCATTTCAAAGAAAATAGATTGATTTTTGATACGACTTTCTGTGGAGATTGGGGAAGTGCTGTTTGGTCAAGTGATGCCACTTGTGGACCAAAAGCGGCAACTTGTGTAGACTATGTGGCGAGTAAACCAGAGGCTTTTGGTGATCAGTGAGTTTCCTTCCTTGAGATTCTTTTTATTTTTTTTGTTGAAAGGGAAAAGAATAGAAACTAAAGTGACACAATTAGATACTGGTTAGTCAAATCGGTTAAGATATATCAACTTGGAAATGTTGCCAGCCCAGCACCTTCCAACACTCCACCCGAAGTACCAGCGCCTTCTCCAAGCGCTATTGTACCACAAGCATCTCCTATCGGTCCCCAGCAATCACAAAACGTTCCAGCTCCAGCTGTTACCCCCGCAACTCCAATCAACACACCAGTCGCCCAGCCACCTTCTCAACCCATCGGTAACAACAACCCCTTCCCAGACGACGACTCCATCCTTAACCACATCTCCGATTTCATCGGAAGCATCGACGACTTCAGCGACGAAGGTAATTGCACCCCCCCTCCACGTCCCGAACCCACCTTTGATTCCAACTACCCCAACTGTGGCAGCGGTGGTAAATGTCCGCTAACCCCCGCTTTCACCTGTACAGAAAACCCTACCGACGATCTCACAAACCTCATGCCCGCCTCTCCCGCTCTCCCCAGCGTCACTCCCGCTTTCGAACTCCTCGGCATCGGATCTGGCGGCATCCCGGATTTCGATCTCGATATCAATGCGGAGAATTATCTCAACGCGGCAAAAGATGAACTGAAGGGACAGCTTCAGGGAATTGCTAAACAGGCCGTTGCCTGGACGGGAGATGGGGATGAGGATGCGGAGACGGAGACCGGAAATCCATCGAGGGTGATTGCGGCGAAACCGTTTTATCCTGATGAGGCGGGAAATGGGAATGAGACGGCGGGATCGGTGGCTAGTCCAAAGCCGGTGTTGAATTCGGGAGATAAGAGTAACGTGGTGGCTTTTGAGGGGGGTGCGGCGGAGGTGGTTGGTGGAGGGTTGGTGGTTTGGGGAGCGATGGTTGTTATTGGGGGCGTGGTTATGATGTAGAGATTACGATGATGATGGTTATGGCTGTGGTTATTTGAAAATTGCTTGGTTATGAATGTTCATGTTGTATAATGGAGTTTTATTTTATAGAATAGTTGATTTCATTCGTTTAGTTGACTTTTTGGTTTCTTGTGATAGATAGCTATATTGAACTTATGCGATTATCTTACTATTATTCCATTTATTTACTTACCCTCAGATACTTTGGTGGGAGAAGTAGAGCTCTTAACTTAGTACATCTGAATGTTGAAATGTACACTTCTTTCACATCAGCATCTAACCTCAATGCCCCAACCCATCTATTCCCGCTCCCCAGCAGTGACTGCATACTTCGCACTATATCAAAACCCCTCCCTCTCTCATCGCGTTAGTTCTCTCTATCTATCAAATCATTCCTTCCATCTGTACGAGCAAAACCTTCAATACCAAACATACCATACACATCCTCCACCCCCAAGAGCTCTTAATTTTCAAATTTACAGTTCAATCATTACAAATCCATTATATGCTTCCTTTCAAAAATTCCGTCATCAACAATTTCCCCCCTTTCAGTAACAATAAGAACAAAATCAGATAATTTCATCACACATCCATACATCCTCCACCTACCTTTCACCACCACAACTTTAAAAAGCTCTGGATTTCCTAACATACTATATCGTCATCGTAAAACAACCTTATACTTTCGCTCAAGATATATACAATTAACTATTTTCCCCCTTTAGTCAAAAAAATATCAAAATCAGATGATTTGATTCAACATCCACACACTTCACATAAACAACTTTTCTACCCTCAAAATCCCTTCTATCTTGTTGAAAACTTAAACAAACTATTCTCTACATACCCTGTTATACTCCTATCCATTTTCAAACCCATTAAATGAATATATAAATAACTATGAATTTTCAAACTTCCACAATTGATGAAAATCTTCATACATAAGCACACCAAAAATCAACTATTTCCATCTCCAACTCTCCAAAGAATCAACTTTTCTACTCTCAAAACCCCTTTAATCTCTTCAAAAACTTAACTAAATTACTCTCTATATACTAAATAACCATCTCCTTTAATATTAAATTAATTAAAAGAAAATCAAAATTACCCCAAATTTCCAAACTTCAACAGTTGATAAAAAATCAAGTAAGTAATCAATCAGGAGTACCCAAATCAACCAAAATCAACAATTTTCCAACTCTCCGAAATAAAATCAACTTTCTCGAAAAAGTTCTCCAAAATTCCCAGAAAATTAAAAATCAACTATTTCAGATATGCAACAAAAGGGTTTGAGTGAAAGAGTCACGAGACCTGGTGAGTGAGGACTGGTTAGTTCACGAAACTCAACCTTTTCTACAAAATCAACTTTTGTAACCTCATAAATTCTTTGATCTGTTTGAAAACTTGAAGAAACTCTTTTTGATATCTGAAATAATCATCTTGCTAAGTTTTGATTCCATCAAAGGAGAAATTGAATAATCCTCTATTTTTGAATTTTGATAGTTGATGGAATTTTTCAAAAATAAGCGGTACATACCTTGTACTAAAAACCAAACTTTTTGAAAAAGTTCAAAAGTTGAAAAGTTGAAAAAACTCAAGCTGAACTCCAAAATTCCCAGAATTTGAAAATCAACTTTTTCAGATATGCAACAGAAGGGTTCGAAGACAGAGATCACGAGGCTTGGGGGTGCTGGTTGGTTCGGTACGGTTAGTTTATGTTGGTTTGGGTTAGTTGATGGGGAATTGTTTGGCCGGCCGAGCCGAGGTTGAGCCTGTGATGGATGGTGTGGAATGTGGGATGTGGAAAATTATCTTGATGGATCTGTACGCTTAGCACAAAAAGTTTGTACAGTCTCAACTACTCCAATTGTGAAAATTTCTTCTAGTTTGTTGGGACTGGGGTTGTTCATCAGTGATGGTTGGTTGAAAAGTTGCATATTCTTGATGAGATGCTAAAGAACTTTCGTTGTACTCAAGGTTGGGAGCTGGTGGTTGTTTTCTTGCATTATGTGTTTTTTCTGTTGATCAGAAGAAAGGTTCATTCATGTTGGGAATTCCAACTTGGACTTCCAAAACATTGAAACGTTTCAAATAAAGTCCAAGTAAATTATGATGTATCAAAAGAAGAAGAACAGAAAGAAGGAAAGAGGTGAAAGAAAGACAGAATCAGGATGAGAAGTGAAAAGGTATTCCTTTTTGTCATTTCTATGTTACCACTCTTCTTGCTTCTACATTTGCTAAGTTGAGTATGTTTCCTGGCGGATTTGGCAACTATATTTTTGGTTGAGCGCGATGGCATTCATGGATGAAGGGTTGAGAACGGTCGTAGAGAGCGAAAGTTTTGCTGAAGGCTCATGTTTTTTCTAATGCGATTGAAAATTGTATTTTGAGGAACTGCACGAGTGCGAGAGGATTTTGCAAAGATGTAACTATACCTGCAATGCGGGCCTAGTGGGTGCCAGATTTCCGCATAGGCTTTTTGCAAATAGCCAAGTGGCATCACAGAAGATGAGAAACGAAGTTACAAGTACATAACTTGCTGTATATATGAAGCTCAGCCAACTTCTTCTATATTCAGGGGCAAAGAGTTTCATTGCGTGAGATAACATCGCAGCTCTGTAGCTTTGGGGGGAAAGTTCACTGCAAGTTGTGATGGTAATGCGTTATGCATCCTCCTGGAAAGCTGCCTGCCTTCGTCTATGTGGCACTCTAGAAAAACAAACCTTTGGAAGCCAATGAGATAGTGACGATAAATGCAGCAAGAACTAGAATTCTTCTCCTTAATTGCTAAATGAGAGAACCCTTCTTCTGTGGCTTTGTTCGTATTCTCATGGCCTTCATAATTCCACTATACCCTATGATAATGTGTATGCCATTTTTCATGTCTCAGTGGGCTTCATTCGTAAAAAGAATCGAATCAAAACGCGGCATAGGCAGACAGTATTAAAAGCATTCCTCCACTTCCTGAAAAAAGTGCATCAGGTCATCGCCCTCAATCTAGTTCAATCGTCTCAACATTTACAAGGCTTCTTGTGGAATGAGCCTATGGGTTCACATTACACCTTCGCTTAGTGCGAATGTCTTTGAAAATGCCCTAGGTGAATTTTTTAGACTTCCTTGGGGAGGATACACTTGTACATAATATCGAAACGGAACTAATACCCAGATGAGAAATGTTTGCTGGCTACATGCAGATTCTTGACACTTTTCTCAGCTCACAAGCATTGAGGTCCCTCCTATCCATACCCTATTTGTCATGTTTAATTACGTTGTATGGTATGAATTTGTGTATTGTTGATAAAACACAACTTCTAGAGAAGTGTAAATTAGAACCAGTATCTGCTCATAATACCGCGATATATCTTCATTGAAACTCTGTATTCGGAATCTTGTATGCCTCTGTTGTTCGGCCATCGTTCCCTCCGTATAATTGTACATATTGTGTGACTAGGTTATGGCTGATCAAAGTGCCCTGTGGTGATGTTTCCATTCTCTGGCCGTTCATACCCCGCTTATCCGCGCTGTGGTAGTCTACTCCGCTTTTTCAGCTCTTGAACCTTTGCCTTGCCGTTTTCGAACTGCTCGGTCTTCGCTCTGTGATATTCCATACCGTGTCTCTTCCAATTTAAAGTTTCCAACTCGAGCCTTCTTTTTCATCTGTTCTTTTACATTGTCACTCCGCAACCTTCTTGTTCTCCGCCTACATGTCTTTGCCTTTCTATGTTTTTATTCTCTCCTCTCATCTTCTTATACTTTACCCTCCCATCATTCAATCTTCGCACATCAACTTGCGTTCGTCAGTCCCCTTTTCTCAAACTCTTTGTTCATTCACAGGTTGGCCCTCTGTCCTTCAACCCCAATGTTTCGTATTTTTGTCGTGATATCTTCGGACCTTCCACCATATATACCTCCTGAGCTCTGCTTCGATTTTATTCATATGATCGCTAGTTTCACTCCGGACGGCAAAGAGCTCTGGGACCTATCGAGAAATAGTCAGCACAACAGAATGACAGCCAATGTTCCGCGGTCGTTGGCGAGGGACCGGATGGGTCTAGAATCATATGTGAACTTAGCTATGAGGAAAATCAATATGGTTGGCTGTTCCGCATGGGGAAAGTCCTTTTAGCAAAGAGGCAGGCGATGACCTTCGGTCTTTGATAATCGATGAGTACGTGGCAAGAAAGAGGTGATTTTCATATCTTTGAAAACTGTTCATAGTAATTCCCGCCGATTTTGCAACTGAATGCTTCGGCTATCTCGCTCTTGAACTTAGATCCGCTCGAACTTCCACAGTTCTTCCATGACCAGAAGGTAGAAGGGGTCAATCATGAGACGAGAAAAAGAAGCTGCTAGAGGTACGCAATTGGTACGTTGATGTTCGATGCGAGGCAGAAAATAAAAGGAATTGCCTAACATTCTGGTGAACACCTTAGAGTCCATGCCCTTCTGAGTGTTCAAGTGGCTTCCGTTCAAGTCCGAGTCAACAAAGAGTTTTTCTCTCGGACTGCAGAATTATGGCTCGCGCTTTTCGTAAGAGTTCGATTCTCGATGAGCAAAAGTCGGTGCCATTTGAATTTTGATGGTCACCAGAAGAGACAGCAAAGCTCGAATTGCAGAACACAATTTGTCGGCATCGTTGTTGAGTATAATATAGTCCCTCCAAACCTTTCAATTGGGCTCTTTGGGCTCTGTGACTTCGATAAACCCGTCTGCGGCCCTTCTTGTTGTAATATATACCTATTCCCCCTAGTCCGATGTTTTCCCTTATATCGGCACCCACATCAACGCTCGGCGCGTTCTAGTATGTTGAAAATGAAGTCTTCGATAGCTGTTGCAAAAGCTAGAGTACTGTATCGGTAGTCGCATTTTCGGTGACCTCAATCGCTGAAGTGGTTCGAAGTGACGTGCATCAGACTCCTATTGTTGGAAATATTGTGGCGCTTTTGTCACCTTCCCCCAACCCTGTCATGTAGCTCGTCCGTGATACCCCCTAAGAATGACAAATGACTTTATTTCCCTTCGATATCCTTGAGTCCGCGATCGACACGAATCTCCTTGTGAACGGTGTTATCATAGTGTGTGCCTGTAATTCCATTTTCCAATGTCGTCTTTTAAATTCGAGATCGAGACTGGTAATGAGTTCCTGTTCGTTGAGTGTAAGTTTTCAATTGACTAGTGCAAAGGGAAAAAATGAACTTTCACCGACAAGTAGTTGATAATGTTAAGTCTCTGATAATAGCAGAAACACTATGGGAAGACTCTGGCTCGCAAGCCACCTTGTCGTTGTAACACTCACTCGCTGTTGACACTGTTATGATCTAATGCTGTGTTTTGCCTTTAGGTTAGCGCCCCACTCTCGCGAGAGAGGGAAGCTTTTCGCTGACGAGCAGTTGGGGTTATCAGCACTCGGACATAGATAGCCAGTAAAACCGAAAGACTAGAGTCCGGCTGCGGCCCGTTTTCGCTGTGGATATTATCGATTAGTTTCACGATCCAATGCCCTCCGTGCAATTCAGCTGATAGACAACTACTGGTGAATCCCTGAGCTTCCAACGTGGAATGAAAACTTACTTTTGGTGGGGAGCTACTTGTTTATATATTATTGACATTCTTGGATATTCGATGATAGCCAGAGTCTTGTGAGGTCCTCAATCTAGATTAAGACCTTATCGCGGCAGCGATTGCTTGCTATCTCCCCGAATCAGTACCGGTATCTCGGTTCACTCGATACGAAAAATAATGGTGACTTTATGTACCTCCACTCCTTGAATAAGAGCCTTAGATTCAGAGAAAGGGTTTAATAGGTAGTTCGTAGTGCTCTATAGTCTCCGCAGATAGTCAGAAGCAAGCAAAGGGTACCCATCCATCTGCGGAACTTGTTCTTGTAATACTTCTCGGCTAACATACTGATCTGATGCCGTCATCTGGAACCAAGTCGATTAGGGTGGAACCTCAGGTGATGTGGTCGAGATTCAACATTACTATTAGTTACTAGAGGAGGGAAGAGGACCGATGATGTCAGGGTCTGATGCTTTCTAGTTCTCGGTGATAGTCAAAACCATAGATGTATGCAAACTTACCGGCTGGGATTACCCTGTGCGTGCATGTGTATATGATCCGTCCAATTTGATGCCATTCGTTGAGCTTAGTTTATTGTGAGGAGCGACTGCATGCTCTTTCCTGTATCTATTAGTCCAAGATAACGATCACTTATTGAGAGAGCACAGATAGATTTGGGAGATTAGTTGGTACTTTTGTTTAGGCAATAACGATAGGAAGCAAGAGAGGCACCGGGTTCTCCCTGCAGATTTATTGCGATTTAGAAATATCTACCAGTCACCAAATCTAATATTACTTTGTGGTTCGAGTTAATGTGAGGAGTACTTCCGGTCTGGCAACAGCAGTAGGATGCAAGACATTCCTTCTGTGGATCTTATCGTGAGTTATAATCTTATGCTCGCCACCTAATCTTATGTTACTTCGCGGGTCGACTTGATGTGAAAAGTGGCATTGAGCCCCTATATTCGTTTGATGATCATGCTGATCGGTTGCTGCAAACTAGAGAAACGAGAGCATCGTGTGAATTTGGAGGTTGTAATGTTCAGTCGTCCGCGTTTCTTGAATGGCTGGAAACTAAAAGAATAGTCCGACCCTCCGCGGGGTTTGTGGTGAGTTGTAAATACTGTTTTCTACTCCATCTGATGTCGCTTTTTGATTTTGAACTGCCGCGAGGACTTGCACCGAGCCCCTTTACGAGTCAAGTCTAATATTCGACTGCCGGAGAAGAGAGACAATGCAGCCTTTTGTGAGCAAGCGATCGGTGTTATCGGGTCCTCAATGACTCTCAAAATAGAAAGTAAGGGGCCGATCCCTGACTTTCCCGCGGACATTATCGTGATTTGTATCCCTTTTTATGCCTTATATAATGTTGTTTCTCGGCATCCAACCATCTCGAGAACTGACGATGAGACCTTGTACCGATTCGTGAGTCAAGGATGTCGATTAACTTTGGAAGAGGGAGAGGGGTACTTTAGTGGGTAAGAAGTCAGTATCCTGCAGCCGCCAGCAGTACTCGGAAGTAAAGAGAAGAGCCCGAATCATTCACATACCTTACTGTGAGTTGTAAATCATATCTTCCGCCTCATCTGATACCATTTTTGTGTCGATTTACCACGAGGACTAGGAACGAGGGTTTTCATGTGTGGGTGAGAGGTAGTGGTCAGCTGTTGAAGAGATTCTTTGGTCGTTAAGCAGTTAGTATGCTCGAGTTACCGACAGCATTCGAAAGAGAACATAACTTACCGCGAGTTGTAAAATTTGTCCTGCACCCCATCTGACATCTTTTATTGTTTCGAAGTTGTCGACAGTGCTGAAAATGAGCCTTTCACGCGCGTATCTTAGTTAGTTGTCAGTTCTCGAAGAGAGAAACGGGTTCTCAATCGGTAAGTCATATCTTCCTGTTTTCGACGAGGACGACGACGCGAGATAAAAAGAAGCACCTATCCCTCCACAGATCCTATTCTGAGTTGCGAATACCTGATTCCCGTCCACCCAATATAACATTTGTTACTTCGCTCCAGGTGATTGTGAAAATTGACAGTGTTGACAATAAGCTTTGCGGTTCGAAGGTGATGGGCGCTTCTCCGAAACGGAGTAGGATTAAGATGGCGTATTCAATGGGTAAGCAGTTAGTGTCCTTTGGTCTTCGGCAATCACAAGAAACGCAAGAAAGAAGCAGATCCTCTTACAGACTCTGTTTTACATAGTAAGCGTTTACTTTCTCCCGTCCTGTCACCCCTTATCCCTGGATTTCGTTGATGGCGAGGTGCTTCACCTGTCGCTGAAGGTGCTCATAATCACCTGCTTAAGATCCAAATGCGTCAAGGGCTGATCAACAACTGGTATTCGGAGGTTCGAGGTGACTTCTACAGGAACGAGGAAGAGCCGGATACTTCTGCCAAGCTTTAAAGAGGTGAGTATCTGCCATTCTTTTGCTGTATGACCTTTTGAGATCTAGGCCACCATCGGATTATGACAGTTTTCAACTGCGATACAAGAAAATGAATAGCTGGTATAATCGGGAAGCTTTGGCTTCGAAGCGGGTAGTGTTCTTCGACTATCGGTAATGGTCTGCTGCCAAAAGAAAGGCGGATTGTATTATGGTAAGTTTCTGCTGCTCCCTTGATTTAAAGCTGCTCTGCAAGTCTGCATTCATAACGCTTGAAGTTGAATCTGTGTTCTCGTGGTATACAGTGGCACAAAGCTGGTGATGCAGAGAAAGCGCTTCTATAACCCAGTAATTAACTGACCTTCCGTGGCTATCAGGCATGATTCGAGGGAAGACGAGGGTTCCAATTTCTTCTAAAATTCCGCTATACTTGTCGGACTTCTTTTGGGTTAGTACCAGTTCTTTAAAGTTTATATCAATGAGATTGGTAGAGATCGAGGCGCCAGTAACACGGAATTCTTAGAAGCTGGTCGGGTATAGGAAATATCATTCTGCTGCTCAGCAGTCACCACATCAGAATTCTAGCAGCGACAAGAAGCAGAAGACGGACTTCGACCGACGCTCTTACTTCTTCAACATGGTTGTATACTGTTCCCTTGATCTTAATGCAGTTCGCGGATATTGAGATTAACATGGAGGGGGTAGCGGAACCAAAACCTAGGTCATATCACAAAAAGAAGTTGGGCAAAGAAGGGAAAAGACTAATGGTAAATAGAAAGTCTAAAGCTTTTTCCTCAGAATTATTTCCTGCTGCTGAATGAGACCAGACAAGTTTGTCAGGGTAGTAACCTGTCAGAACAAGACAACAAAGGAGGTTGAAAGGCATGTTGACCCAAAGTATATTACTGCAGGATATCTAATTAAGCTGATAATACCACTGATGGATGCTTAGGGATCAGAAACCCAGTAAGAGAGCACATTGTATAGTCTACAGAAGTCAACTTCCATATATCAGCACATCACCAGGTCATGGCAGAAACGACTAGACAGACCCTCGAGGGTATCTAGGTACCTAAGACCCTTTTAGGTTAAGTTTAATTCTTAGTTCCATTAAGCTCACACAATCTTTCCAATCGTCTTTAATTCAAGATTCCCATTCCTACTCAACTTCAAAATACGTTTCTCTTTTCCTCCACACCAGCCAAGTACCACGATCAACACCAGCACCTCAACGCCAATCTATCACAACCAAAGGTACGTAAGATAATTCTTATTATATTCTTCTTCTTATTCTTCTGCTACTTTCTGCTTCAATTGAAGCTTTGAGCTTCTTCTAATTGCTGATGGCGGCATCTGGAAGTCCTTGATCGGCAAGATCGCTGCATTCAAAGATCAAACACTTCGATCTAAATCAACAACACAAAGTACTAACAACGATACAATTTAGTAAGAATACTTTAATAGTATACAATAAACCTAATGGATTGATCTAATGTCAATTACAGTACCATTGTGCGAGTTGAACCGTTGAGATGGATTCGCGCCCACCGTAAGTATTACTCCCGCATCTGCATTTTGCCTCACGCTTAAGCTAACCACTTTGCACATCAAGTTAAGTAAGTAAATAATACTCCTCTACGATTAGAACATTCGATAGCGATATATGCACGAATCTACCTGCTGTTACTTTGTTGTTGTGGATGGACATTGTGTCGGCACAGTTGCATGTTGGAGTCTATGCTAGCGCATGAAGATGACATCAATTTATACGGTCTTGACCAGCGTCTAACTATGTGACATAATGTCTGGACTTGTGATCAGACATGGCAAGTAAAGCTTAGATACAAATGTACAGGACAAGGCTTGCTTTTTGTCACAATACCCACCACGCATTCAGCTATGTGTAACTTACTCTCTGCTTTGGGTCAGTCACCTCAAACAAAGCGTACAGGCATATGCGCAGGAAAAGTTGTATCTTATTTTATCACACCATGGCATCATAACGTCAAAAGCAATGGAGGTACTTGAAAGAATCATGTGACTTCTATTCACTGAAGCAGTCTCTTCATTGAAATTGTCATTCACCTCTTTGCAGCGATGTTAACCTTCATGGGTATCTGCCCTAACTCACCGCCGCGATGCAAATATTCACCATTGAGCTTTGCCACAACCGATAGCAAGCGCTTTCTTTTCAAAGCTTCATGTACAAGACCCTGATTGGTTCTTTATAAATCCATACCTCTCGCTCACAAGGCGATACCAAGCACCACAACGACAACATAGTTCCATTAACTTGGCTTTTAATACTCAAACTATTTTCACTTGGTTGTGGGCTCTTTCTGCTCTAATCCTGCACAAGAGAATTGCCATCAATATATCTTTCCCCGCGCGATACCATCCTTCGTCACTATCCCACACAACTACTCAACCATACCGACCGTCGATCCCCATCCTTCAGGCAAAGGAATATCTGAAATCAAACCTTCCCATTGTCGCACAGCTTCTCGTCCATTTCTCTTGCTATCCCTACGAAGCTCTGCCTTCCATTCCTTCCATCGCGCACCAAATTCAGTCAACATTACCCATCGCCACACGGAACACGAGAAGCTTGCCGTCAATTTGTCTCAATTGTACAACAAAGTTACAGTCCTAGCTTGATATACTGCGCAATAGGACCACTATCAACTTCGACGCCGGGGATCATTGACAACCTTCCTAATACCTTTTACTTTCGATAAAGATCAATCTTCTCATCGACGGCAAGCAACTCGATAATACTATAAATAACGGCCTTCTTATCCACACCTTCCTCTCTTGCTGATCCAACCTCAAGACAACACCTTTCAAGACCACGATATTTCGTTTAGATTACAAGCTCTTCTGTCTGCGCATTCAACACCAGAGATTTCCAAAGCCGTCAAAAAATTTACAATTTGGTCAATTTCAACGTGTCTTCACAGAGTTCTTTCTCGTGGGCTATTGTTGGGACGACGCCAAGCTTCTCTTTGACCAAGGCTTCGCTCTTCCTTCCATCGACTACTTCAAATATTCCTCACAGTGACCCACCTCTATAATATTGCACCTTTCTTAGAAGAGCTTCAACTATAGTTGTTTAATATCGGCCACATCATCAACAGCTGCGACATTCTTCTTCCATTTGATTATCCACACAAAGCCCCTGGAATTACCGAATCTCTGCAAGCTCGTTTAGCACCTTCAACCTCCTTCCTATTTTGCATCACCACCAGAGTTTTTTTGTAGGACGCCAGTCTCGTACGATCTTCAAATCACGTCATTTGAATCTACAAATCCCTTCTACGTCTTCGACTTATTGATCCCCAACCTTTAGCTATATTGGCCATCTCTCTCCACTTTACACCCACAGACGTTTTATATATTGCAATAAATATAATTTGCATTCGAGGCTTATCTCCGTTGATGATATTCACAGAAAGGCCTCTTTCCATTAGCAACAGTTGTCGTTTATCGATTCCTAGAACTTTATCTCCCCAGTAGGGAGTAAATAAGATATCAATCGTACAACAAGCTTCATTACCCCATATACTTCTCATAGATTTTTATTTCAAACTTCCTGCAATTGCCAACTGGAGAGTCTTGTCCATTTTCTCAATATTTCTTCGTTCTAAAGGAGATTTGTCAGTTTTCTATAGGTTTCTTAAGACATCCACTTCTTTTCTACGATTCTGATGTTTAAGACGCCATACTAACAGATTTTATAGATCTCCGAAGATCATAAAGCCTTTTAAAAAAGTAAGTTCATTTCCCCCAGTCAAGACCCCGATATCTCCCCCTCCACGAGATGTCACTTTCCATCCTCTTCCCATGTTCTCAAGCCAAGTCGAGGACTAATTCATCCCTTTTCTGCCCTTTCTCATATCAATACTAACATATTCAGAGGAAGAAAATGGAGGCCATTAACGAGGAGACGGCCGGTTTCCGCCAGGCAACCCAAAGTTACCTGGTGGAAAACCGCGCCGAGATGGAGTCGTTAATCCACGAAAGCACCGACCGGCTCATGGAGCAAACGCGGGTTCCGGCCGAAGAGGCCCATAGCTGGCAGACGAGGACCGTCGAGCTGCAAACAGAGTTCATGGTTAGTTATTCTTCTAATTTCACTTCGCGTTGAGATTTTTGTTACTTGAGTTGATGTAGAACGTGGAAATTTTACATTTGGCAGTTTGCTCTAATAAATCCTTTCAACGTTGAATAGAAGCATCAAGACCTCTGATGAGCACATGCTGACCTTGACAGGAACTCTTGAAACAATATCTGGAAGCGGGAGGCACTGTCCTCGCCGCACCAATATACCGCGCAGACGCCCGTAAGCTCACACACTCTTTGTTAGAAAGTGGAAGCTTCATGCTAATGATGTCTAGTAAGGGTCGGCGGACGACCGGCAATACGCCCTTCGAGGGTTCATGTTTTCACGGAGTTCAAGAAGAGATATACACCTGGCAGCGTGCCACTTCATCTCCAGCATCTGCTGGACCATAGATCCAATGGACTATGGATCCAAGCTTTGGCTGTCCAGAACCAAGATGGGGACATGATCCAATGTGAGTAGCACCTTGATTTCCGCTTTCACACGAAGCGACATTGCTATCAGAAGTACAATTAACTGACTCAATCGTTTAGTGAAAAGAATAACCGACGAATCAACACCCCAAGGGGAAGACTTAACTGTCTGGAAGTGGTTGTTCTGTGAGCTTGGAGAAGGGGAGGACTTGAACACCTTGGTGACGGAAAAGGAGAGATGGGGATGGGGTGGAAAGTTTACGTGGGGAACTCCGCTGGAGAGGGGAGAGCAGTGGGGGCATGGACAATTACTTGGTGGGGATGAGGAGAATATTGTGGTGTTGACGTAGGGCCTCTGATACAGTATGAGCATGGGGGCTGATCCCAACGTGGATCAGCAGCTGTCAAGACACGGGTCGCACCGTGACACTCGCGCCCTGGCACTTTTAGAGCACTCTACTGTTGATGATGGTCAGGGATGAATGGTGTGGTGGATATGGGCTTACGATTTACGAAGAGACGAGACGACGACACGATCATCTTTTTTCTCAATCCGTTCTGTTTATAGACCGTTGCATTTACAGTGGCATCAGCGGCGT
This sequence comes from Botrytis deweyae, assembly GCF_014898535.1. Taxonomy (NCBI): domain Eukaryota; kingdom Fungi; phylum Ascomycota; class Leotiomycetes; order Helotiales; family Sclerotiniaceae; genus Botrytis; species Botrytis deweyae. The sequence goes on from NW_024066250.1 coordinate 180,006, forward strand.
TGGATTTCATCTCGTGTGGTTTCTAATAGTTGCGGAGAAATTTGTCTGGCATGGCGTTGTTTAAAGGGGGCGTTGGGTTTATACCATCGTTGCATTTGCGTTCGCGTTGCGCGCTGGATTTCATTATAAAAAGTGTTTTACTATCATTGATACCCTTAAATCAATTTGGCTTGCCATTTGTTCTCATACATGGCCTATTCTTGCTGTCTCTGTGATCATATACATCATATCCTGTTATCAAATGTTTGATGGCTGCAAGGGCTGAGCACATCTAGGATTTATCGACTTATGAACTTTGTATAGTATACTATTGATCAATGACCAAAAGCAACACACCTAAAAACCATTTAATCCATTTAGTAGATTCAGTTGACTTGTAAAGTCCTTTGATTTAGGATCTTAAACAAAATCTAGAGATGGGTCGTTCAAAATTTATAACTTATTCAAAGGACAGTAGTTCTCCATTTTCACCCAAGGAACCAAGCACTCAACTCCAACCAGAGCGGCATCTCCCTAACATCAATGATAACAGCAACAGCCTTTAGCAAATCTCGCACATCCGAAAGAGCTCGAACTAACCAACACTAGAGGCCCCGCGGAGCAATCTATCATTCTCAAAGTTAGCATTAGTGCGGCAAGTAATGGAAAGAGGTCAGTGAAGGTCAATATTGTTGCCAACATTAACTCATCTATCATCTGCTGTAAAAACAGCTTATAAATGATATTCTTAGAGCCTTTGATCACAAGAGCCAATGATGTCTCAATCTGTCCAATTAATGATACTTTGAGTAGGAGAAGTTCCAACTACCAAGCCTTGCCGAGCAAAAGCGACGGGCTGCTCGCTTTCTTTACTCTACCCACCGAATTCCCCGATAATGTGTTTCTGTTTGAGTATTGCACTCTTTTGATATGGCTTAGCTAGACTCGATGCCTGGAGAGCTCGGATCCTAGTGTGGTGAAGGGAGCCTGCTCAACTTTAGTCTGAAATTTTTTTCGGACCGGGAATAATCATCGGCGACTTGGGGGTGGAAAGAAAGGTACACTACTGGAGTATATACAGGCTTCAAGACCTCATAGCTTCGAGCCAATGAAGAAAATGGATCGATAAGGAATTATGAAGAGCACCAGAAATGCTCTGTTCAACGCTGTCTTAATAGAGATGCTCGAACTAATAGCGGTTTAAGTACTCGACTAAAAAGAGATACTCTGCTTTCGTTTCCTTATCAATTTGGACGACGTAAGTACCAGGTTTCGCCTCACAGCCATTCATTTTCAAGTCCTCCATTCAAACCAAGCGCGCCCAAACAAATCTTCGTAGGCTTCCTGCTCATTGACTCCGAAGGCTCGTATCTTCAGGCGTATCTGAAGAGGACTACCGAGGAACAATGGACTTGATGAATCAGAAGTGTGGAAGCAATTGCACGAGGCCATTGCTGTAGTAGCAACGCTCGTAGAGAGTAGCTAGCGCTGTGTTAAATAGAAAAGAACATCCGCAGGGAGGATAAGAGGAGCTAAGTTAAGGGCAGACTCTAGATATGTCTTTCTGCGAACTAACTTCATCTCAAATAACAGTTCATGGAATAAATTGGTAGATGTTGGTATGGATGGAAGAGACGGAATGGTTCGGAGATGATCTTTTAGTGGCAAGTGTATCGTTTGAATTTATTCATCCAAATTTGGCAACTCCGACCGAATTCTTTTGGAAAACAGCGGCTAACGATGACTGCTGTCATTTTGTTCTGATCATTTCCGACAGCAGATCCAAAAGATTCTTCCAATTTTACTTCAAAAATCTAATTAAAAAATCATCACAATCATCCAATCCGCTCTAGATCATGAAGATGCTTTCTGAAATCTTGTTGACTCCAGACTTGGATATGCGCCATAAATCTTCTTCGTAGAAATCACTGGCAAGATTTTGATTCTGCTGCCGAAGATTTTCAATTCTTTGAAACCTGCTGGTACAAGGTTTTATCTGTATATAGAAGCCAAAAAGCAGGCTCTGATGTATACATAATGCCATATTACGTCGAGGATCGCTACTGTCAGAATGAGACTCCAAAACAAAATGACGATGCTATTGAAAGTCTACATCCACCTCCCAGGGTTTCGCCAGATAGATTTTAAAGTATGTTTTCCCCTTTCAGGGACCACCTTAAATCCAAAGGAAATTATCGGAATTGGGTATCCAGCTCTGCTTGAAGATCTGGATTTTCTTGAATTTTTGGACCCGTTTCCAAGTACTGGGAACTGGGTAATCATTGCCACTGCAAACTTTTTCTCTGTCGTCTTGGGGATGCGTTAAAAATGTATTGTAACATTTATCCCGATTGTCTTTGGTTTTTGAAACACTGCTAGCTAAACTTTAAAAGAGTCAGTCTCTACCCCAGATAAATATAGTATATTTTATAGCACTTTATGTGGATTTTTCAACCCAAAATAATTTTCATATTTTTAAATCTTTTAAATCTTTTAAATCTTTTAAATCTTTTAAATCTTTTAAATCTTTTAAATCTTTTAAATCTTTTAAATCTTTTAAATCTTTTAAATCTTTTAAATCTTTTAAATCTTTTAAATCTTTTAAATCTTTTAAATCTTTTAAATCTTTTAAATCTTTTAAATCTTTTAAATCTTTTAAATCTTTTAAATCTTTTAAATCTTTTAAAGGTAAAATATTTGAGATTGAAAAATTCATATCAAGTACTATAATGTCTAAAAAGTCGCTTGGGATACTTCTAATCGGAGCCTGAGGTAGTGAAATATTTATTATATTTATTATGCTGCCCACGATCTAATCCCCAGCTTACTCGCTAACCTCATTAGTTTCTATCCTAGGCATAACGCAAGGACGACTACAAACAGACGCAGAAGGTCTAGCGCTAACTTGTAAAATTGGTCCCAGTGTACCATCCGACTTATTTCGGTCTCTATGCGCCAGCAACTGAATGAACATATCTTCAGAAATCGCATGGTTGACTTGGAGGCCATTTCCAGCAGCTTCGTTGTCTCTGATTTCCAGCTGAGATACCTCTCGCCACCCCTTTTCTCCAATGGGTCCATTGATCTGTAGAGCTTGATCTCTGCTCACATTTTTCAAGACCACCCGACTAGAAACCCGTCCCGCATCTTTCGCATCTCCATCTGTTCTGAGTGAGAGCTCGTCACTCTTGATATGTACAAGTCCATCTTCTGGTATCTGTTAGCGAAGTCTCGCAAGAGGTGGACTAGCATACTTTCGGGGCGATGGTTCTTAACCACATCTGCAATCTGAAGCCCTCCATCGTCTCCAAATACCTTCCGAAGTAGCCCGTCCACTCGATTCAAAATATCCATATTTATCGCAACTTTATCACCTACGAACTGCGTCACTCCCACGTGAGCAACATGTAAACCCAGACCCAAGTTTGACTTTGCGTGCTCAAGCCGCTCCATCAGCTTTGCGAGCGTCTCCTGCTCTTTGGTCCCCTGTAGGAATTGATGGGCAAAACGCCGTGCTTGGCTCTTGTCCCCCGATACCATTAATTCTAGGTTACCGATCAGCTCCACGGCGATCTTGCGAATGTTCTCAATTTCGGAGAGAACGGCCGCAGTGCGCAAATTAGCTTCATGCTTCACTAGCTCGAGGATGGTCAGAATTCCTTGGATCTCAACGACATGAGCCCCGAGCACTTGTGAGGAGTTTTTCTGGTCGTTGTAGGTTTTTCGCAGTCGGCTGAGAAGACTAATGGTGAATTCTAGTAAGCCCGATACGGCAGATATCGCTCCTATGATTTCTAATCCGGCCTGAATTTCGCTTAGTATATCTACTTTGCGTGTTTTCGAGGGGGTAATTACCATACTATGAGGCTTTGAAGTGAATGATGGCGTAAGATTCGTAGTCACAAGTTTAGTCCATCAATAGAGGGAATTGGATACTCGGAATTGTTGTAATATTCTGAGATTTCCAAATATATAATCTGGTTCTCGAGTTCTTCTAATTAGATGTGATTTGGATACCACAACCAAAACTTCAAAATATATACCTCTTCTTAACAAAACCCGCAACCATCCGAGTACGAGTATCCAATCCCACCAACCAACACCATTTAAATTTACCCATCCCTCATTTCCATCCATCCAAACAGCCTATCCTATCCAATCCAGAAAACCAACATCCATCTCCACAACCATCTCCACAACCAAATCAACACCCACCCAACACACCCACCCAACACACCCAATCTCTCCTCAGCGATGCGCTGTAATATTCCTCAATTGATCCGAATCCATTGGAATCCATTGGATATCAACACACCTTTCCATTCGCAGGGATAAATGGTGTGGCAGATCCCTTTCCCCACCCCACCTGACGATTTATTGGTTGGTTCATGTACTCCGTGTGTGCGAGTGCACATTGATGAGACAGGACAGGCGCTTAGGTGGATGCGATTGTGTGGAGTACTTAAGCGATGTGGGGAATTTGAATCGATCGATTGTGTTATCTAGTATAAGAGTTTTTTTGTGTATTTGAATCTTTGCTGATAGATAGTATTGGTAATTCGGAGAGTGGAATTCACAGGTTCTCTCGGTGCGAATTCCAAGTATTCAATAGATGTTGAGATTAATTCATGTGTCGCAAGTGGAAACACAATGGCAGGAAGTGCGAATATTCATTGACCAACCGTACCGGCTCGGGGAAAATACTTATACTTTCTCCTAACTAGATTACCTGAAGACATAAGAATTGTAAAAGTATACATGCACAAACTCAAGCATAAAGTAAGTTTCAATATAACAAATATATTATTATCCTCATGAATTTTCTCTTCCTCTTCTTCCCTAACTACCTCTCGTACTCCGCGTTCCTCATCTTCATCCACCGTCTCTGTTCCTCTCGCAACATCCACAAAGCACCAGCTAGTATAGACAAGCAAAGCCAAATTATTAATACACATAAATATACACAGCGACTCTCCCTTGCCTTCTTTCCCCACTAAAAAGCGAACCCGAGCTAATCCAAGTCAAGACATTTCAAATCTGTTCCCTGATTCTCAAGTGACCATCACAAGCGAACCCCTATTTCCTCTTCTCTTTTCGGCCTTTCTCTCTGATCCACCTCTTTTCTTATCTTCCTCTCCCATTTCAGACAAGCAAAAAACAAAATCCAAGCCAGTAAGCAAGAAAGCGCAAAAGCAAACTCAACAACAGCGAACGGGGTATAACCACAACCAGCCAACCAACCAACCAACAACGCGCCCAATCAAATTCAATAAGCAATTTGGGCCAACTAAAAGCAAAACCAATGCCAATTAAATAGCAAAGTAGTAACAAGAAGCGCACTACTCATCAAAGTGCCAACAGATTAAAACGTCCTACATCCTCACCCCAAAAGCTTGATAAACGCCATTCTTTCCTTTTCCTGCCATACTCGCCATATAATCATTCCTCCCATCTGTCATCCGTCAAGAGAACAAATTATCGGAAGTTTTTTGAGGGCAGCGTCATGCGTATCGTATATACATAATCGTCGTAATGTATCTTAATTGTTTTTTCATGCAATAAAAATTGCTTCAGTTTCATCCAGTGATTGTGGTATCAACTTCTGCCTCCTCATCTTCATTTTTTCCCTCGGCGACGGCTTGATGTGCCGCTCTTTCATGATAGATTCTTTGCCTGCCAATTTCGGCTGCATGTAAACTATCAATATATGTTGTGAACTTTACGATTTCACGAAGCAAATATGAAGATTTCTTTTCCCAATTCGCCATTGCTTTTTGTGCGTTAGGATGACGCGGTGAATACTGTACTAGGTTAGTGAAAGTGAACCACGAAGAAGAATTGTAATACTTACAGCTAGAAGCATTGGATTTCTCAACATATTATGTTTCTGCAATTCTTCCTCAATACTCTGCACATAAGCAGTCAGTGTTTTCAACTGATCCGGCTCCATCAAGTTACTAGCTCTCATGCTCTGTATTGGAGGACTCCAATCATTTATAGCAATTCTATCACCTGGCAATCTTGATCTAACCCCTCCTACATAGCCGTGATCCAAGCTCGATCTTAGAGAGCTCTGCATGCTGGGCCTAGCACCAGAAGTTGATGGTCTGGTATTCTGTTCATTGATCGCAGTGACCAAGGCGTTGTTGACAATTTCATCAGACCAGCCGTATTCGATATTACTGATACCACCTACGAGAGGATGGTTTGATAACCGAGCACTCCAATAATTGGCTGTTGTGACAAATTCTTTGACGATATCTGCTGTACCTACTTGAAAGAGATGTACTGCTCCAGTGGGCAAGGAAAGCGCCCAGACATGAGGGCGAGCTTTGGAGTAGCCTGGAGAAGGAAGGGCACTAGCGATAGTTTGCCGGAGGAGGAATGAACCAAGATTCTCGGCATTCTCTTGCCAATTTCCACCACCAACAACTCCGCCACTAGTTTTAGGCTTGCGGACATTCTTTGTGGAGAAAGAGAACAAGCTCATGTAGCCCTTTTCGATAACAGCAAATGTTTCAATCCAGTTACGGTCCTTCGCTTTCTTGTCGAGAGCTTCCAGATGATGCTTGTGCTTGACCATACCTTCCTTGGCCCATGGTGCACCAGCCAGTTCTAAAGATTCATCATCGAGTAGGGGGGCAACACGAAGTTCTTCATGATCACTGCCCCTACTTCCTGAGCTATGGACCGTCTCTTCACGGATAATTGCTTGGCTGAGAGCATTGGCGAATCCAATAGATTGTTGATAATCGCCTTGGAATGCCGAACCAAGAGAGTCCACGGACATCGAGGTATGTTTTCCAAGAGAATACTTGCTCCAGGTACTAGACGACACCGAAGGACTCCACATAGATGATTGATCATCCAGACTAGTTCGACTAGATCCCATTCCTGAGTTAGGATATAAACGAGGTCTCGATCTAGTCTTATTGCTCCACTTTCCATTTGTGCGTACAGTCTCTGCTGTTCTTCCACGAAGATAACTAGGTGATTCTGAGGGAGCTTTACTCAGAACACTAGGAGAACGGCGCAACATACCATTGGTGAATACTGAAAGAGTGCTGGATGATGAAGCCGGCATTTGTAACCTATCGACGGCGCCAAACAATGGAAGCCGATCATTCCGGATAGAATTGTAAAAATCCTTGAGAACAATCTCAACCTGTACTTCCCACGTACGTAATGTTCCGCGGAAAGGTGCCTTGACCAAGGGGCCACAATCATCCATGGGAGTATCATAATCTAAAGGTGTAGGAGCACTTGGATTATCAGGATCTGGACGTGGCGCAGGCTTGAATGAAGACCTCCAAGAAGGTTTTTCAAAAGCTTCAATTGATATAGCGTCGGAGTTTTCGTCATTGACATGAGGGTCATCAAAAGCAGAACTTTTTCCAGGGAGCACTGTAGGCCTACTAGGCTCAAATTCATGCGCAGACTCTGCTACACTTCGACGGATCGTAGGCATTGTATTCTTAATGAATTGACTACGAGTCATCTTTTGTTCAATATCGGCAAGATGCAAATCCGTGTTGAGCAGAAGAACCGAGTAACAAATTGTATGTACGACATCTAATAATATTAGCTTGATACACTTTAGATAAACTCGCAAACCTACCAGTAGCTTTGAATCCATGGTTGGGATTGCTCTGACACCATCTCTTCGAGAACGCGTCCAAGATTCTGTCAACTTGTTGACTTTCACCCTTGAGCACTAATCTGCCACACACTACACGCATCGAGGCAAGAATATTAAGATTCGCAAAGTCATAAAGGCTCATGTAAGCTGTTAGCGTCCTTGCTCGAACAACTCCCTCATCTCCCATCCATGCCGTCGCCTTTTCTTTTTGAATGAAATCCTCATTGCCATCGTAAATTTTCTGTGCTCTAATTAGGTCTTCCTCCGTAGGTTGTGCGTCGTCAACTCCTTCTGATTCAGAGTCATCAAATGGCTCAACATATTCTCTATCGGACATAGTAGGTGGACTGGAAGGGGGACCTTCTTCTTGTCCCTCAACTTGCAACAGTGGTAGACTGACAGCCGATTTGTATATGGTATCTGTAGATCCTGTAGCTGCAATCGAGTTTGCGAATTTAGGTTTTAAGGTATTTGTACCTGGCAGATCATCTTCAGATGATCCAGGTTCCAACCAAACACGATCTTTCTCTGGAAACTCCGATTTAGAAGGAGAAAGAACGATCCAATCTTCTTCTTTGGCAGGACCTGCTGGTAGTTCCTGACTGTCATTAGAACCCACCTTGCTTAGAGGTGAATCCAAAGGAGACTCTGCTGCCTTGGGCTCTGATTTCGGTAAAACTTTGGAGGGCGGTGGAGAACGTTTGGAATGTATTCTTTCGTATTCCGCAACAAGAGCGATATCTCTCGCCACCGAAGGAGAGCGACCAGGAGATGTCGTACTGGGTAACGGTGTATTACCAGGCACATCTTCCGTGATCTCCAACTTAAACTTCGCGTCACGATCATTCTCAGTAGAACCTTGGAAAAATGTTTCACGTTCCTCTCTGGCCTGCCCATCGAATCCACCAGGTAATGCTAAGTTGGTACTTGCCGATCTACGTGGTTGTTTGATGGACGAATAAGATGGCTTGCGACTGTCTCCGGCATGCGATGACGCTGGTTTCGAAGGAGGTATTTGTCTGATGGTAGCATTTGGGTCTGGATCGTAGTCTGAAGAAAAGCCTCTTACATGGCGTCTATTTTCAACATCATCGGAAATATCATTAACTTGCCGATCGAGACTAGCCGTTGGTGCATGAGCTTCAATAGGAGGTCTTCCGGGGCTATGAAGGTATGGATTCATGACTTGGCGAAGACTACTGACGGGGCTAGCCTCAGGTTGCCAATCTGGAATGTCCGGTCGCAATTTGTGTGGCTCGAGTTTCATGGGTGGCAACGGCATTGGTGGAACGGGAATGGGTTCGGCCTCAGATACCGACTTTTTACGCCTTCGGAAGAATGATGAAGGTTTTTTGGTGATTACATGCGGTTGTTCCTTTGGGGCTTGCGGATTTTCTCGAGACGGTGCTACGTTATTAGACTTCATCTGGTTAGCAATGTGAGTTTTGCTACCTGGATGATCCGCCGTTTCAGTAGAGGTAGTGGAACCGTGCGACGGTGGTGGGTCGGGTACCGCAACATTGTTGTTCCTGGAAGAGCCGAAAACCCTTCTGAAGAATCCAGGTCGTTCCTTGGGCGTTTGGGTGAAAGCTTGCGGCGACCCGAGAATATCTTTTGTTTTTGAGTATGACCCACAATTTGGCGGAGATTGCTCTTTGATGAATGCTGGCATGGGTGGCAATTCTTTACTGCGATCATTTAAATTGAGACCATAGTCATGCCTGGCAGTGTTCGTGAACCCCTTCGACTTATATGCGCTCTTCGAGGACTTTGCGCTCCTTTTTCTTTCTAACTTCTCCATTGGGGGATCGATGAGGCTAGGGTCGGGTCTTGAGACCAAAATTGGGGATGTAGGTCGAGGGCGTCGTGGACCACCAGGTACTGTGGGCGTGGGAGCAGCGTCGTAGTCGTATGTAGGGGTCGAAGGTACATTTGCATTAATATATCTTCCTGCATTTAATTGTGAAGTTGCTTGGTGACCGCTTCCGTAATCAAAGCTTGAAGACCTTCCTGCTAAGCCATGCGCCCACCTCTGGCTGCCTGTAACTTGTGCGTATCCAAGGTCGAAACTATTCGCACTACTCCCAACACTACTACCGGTATTCTTTCTCCCTCCTCGCTGCGGAATTGGAGGTCCTCTAAGTGATCCACCTGTATCGTTGCGTATACTATTGATTCTAGTCAACCCCGTTTGGAAGTTGGAACTGCTATTGCTTCTTCGGCTGCGAGAAATCTTGTCGGAATAATGACTTGAATCGTCTGCTGGATCGTAGTCGGAACTGAAGGAATAAGCGTGTCCTCTGCCACCTCTAGCTGCGAAGTTTTGAGGTGATTGATATGGTTCTTCATCACCAAAGGAGGAATATAATCGATCTTCGTCCAGTGTAGGATTGCGCAAGCTAAAATCTTCCTGCCCGAAAGAGAATTGGTCCAAGGAAAGTAGCATATGATCTACCAATGAGTCGCGGGTAACTTGTCGGGGGGAAAGGGAGAGGTCGTGAGAATCCCGGTTATTTCGCACATTCTCAGGATCATTTTCTTTGTTGGAAGGATCAACTGGTGTAATGTCATCTAAAAATGAATGCCCTGTTCCACTTCGCAGATTAAGCGCCCGATTCGATGAAGTAATATTTTCTGGACTGGAAGCCTGCGCCTCCAGTGTCTGGGGCGGAGATATGCTTCCTCTTCTTTTTGCCTTATAGCCAGTATCAACATTCAGGTCAACGCCGAGTCGCTTCGTCGGTGCATTCGGCATCTTCTCGACGGTATGCATGGCGGCCACAAGTGCAGCTGAGCCGTCATGAAGTATTATAAATTGGTTCGAATTTTGAAAGGATTATAAGATGATTCTTCGAATTGGTTCCTGGTTTGATCCACCTTCACTGCGACTGTAACCTGGATCAATACGTCAAGTTCGATTCTCAATTGCGTATCAATGCTCTGCCGATGCGAAACACTCAAACGATTCGTATTCTAGATTTCTCGAATATGCTTCCCGTCTATCTGCCGGTTGCGATAATTTACCTGCAAGTAATATATTTTAAATGGGAGCTAAGATATGTTTGAGGCAGCAAACGTCGGAAGAGGTTGATGCAGCAGAAACTCTTTTCGAAACACGCCGAAATGTTGGGGAAAGTTTGTTTGCGTGCTACCAGGACAAATTACTTTCTCGGGATTGAATCGGTAGGGACTGACTAGAGATTGGCATATGCTGGTGAGGATTGAGTGAGGTGTGGTGAGGTTCAATTGAGGGAAGATGATTTCCTATCCGTTTGTTTGTGCGTCTGTTTGTTTGTCGTCGGACAAGTAAATATTGAATTGGCAGATTGTAAAGTAGGTAAGGTACTGTACTGTACACAAGGGCGGGATTCGTTTGTAACAGCGGAGAAGCAGAGACAGAAGCAGCAGCAGCAGCAGCAGATGCAAGATAATGTTGATACTCCAAGACTCCAAGCAACTATTGAGTAATAACGGGTCGTGCAGTAGTGAATTTCGTGATATGGGGCATATACTTTATTGGGTTTTTGTCACTGACTGCTTTTGATATCCATATCTATTTAGGTCGCGGTACCTGGTAAACAAATGATTAGATACCCCTATGGAGAAATATATACCCAGGTCGCTCAATAATTTCTAGGATCTCCGACTCCGATGGAATGGCGACCACTGGGATTGAAGATTTTAAGTCTTAAAAGAGCCTCTGGAAATGTTTTCTTCAAGGGTTGCAACGGGTAAAGAGAAGAGTGGTATGTGTATGTCCCAAAAGAAAATATACTTTTCCCGTGAATGAATGAAGGGGAGGGAAGGGAAGGGGGTAGAGAATCGGATGAGTGATGAGTGATGACTGAAGACTGAAAATTGAGAGTGACGACTGAAAATTGAGAGTAAAGACTGAAAACTAAGAGTGAAGACTGATTCGATTATTGTTCTCTTCAAAAATTTCATTCAAATTCAAAAAAGAGAAATTTGATTGGATTTTGATTAAGGATATGATTTACATTGACCAGTTTATGAGTTTACACACTCATTTCCGTTTTCATTCATGGTTCATGGGCGAAAATGCACAGTGCAGTTGAACAGTGCAGAGGGCAGTCACAATTGCAGTCAAGAAGTCTGCTGTGTATCAATTTGGGCCCGTGCTGGTTGGCCATATGGATCGATGATCTTCATGACAAGAGAAACAAGAGAAACCAAATCCACCCGACCCAAACTCCTTCCAGTCCCGACATCCACAAAAAGGAAAGAAGAATGAAAAAAAAAGAAAGCGATCAATCGGGAAGAGCAATCATGATACAGAACATCCACGAATTGATCAAAGTTTCCATCCATGGTCAAAGTCAAAGTCAAATCTCGTCGATATGTACGTACTTGGTATCTACGGAGTATCTCTATGAAAGGTCTATGCTTGCAAATTACAAACTCACCAACCAACCAACAAACAATGGCAGCTGCATCTCCTGGGGAACCCATGAACCTCTCTCCATTTTTAATTTAATCGAATGATTCCATTCCGAACCACCAACCGTGGATAAAAGTTTAAAAAAGGAGACACACGGCGCGACTGGCTCTGTCCGTACCACCAAGCTGCTGCAGCAAACTGCATGAAGGGAGGGGGAATTGGGGGCCGGCAAAAGAGAGGATCTAACCAGGGATTGAGATTGGAAAGAGAAGGGTGCGAAGGAAAGATGCCATCGTGACACTAACAGCCTCTTCGAAGTTTCAGGGGGAGGGGGAACGGAAATGTACGTGCAACCATGGCCCTTTCGTACGCTTCTAAATCTGTCAGAAAAAAGATCCTTGGATCCCTTGCCCTCAAGATATACCTGCGGCTACCCGTCAAATATACATACACGGAAACACAGTGTAACGACCCAGGTAATTTGGTACAATGGGACTTTTATACCGGAAAAGAGCGGTGTACCACGAGTCTGATATACCTAGATCACGTCTTCGTGGATGCCTTTGATATACATAATCTACTTTTGCAGAGAAAGGAAATTGCATTTGAGATCCGTTGGACGAATCTTCCAATAGAGTAATGTTTCATCTGCTCATACCGGTATCAAGCCCGCCCGTTCAAACATGGAAAGACAAACATCCAAAATCTTATGGCGATCAAAGCTTCGAATCATCTTGATATCCAGATGTCCCGCATTAAGCCTCTGCAGACGACCGGTGGGTTGATAGGCTCATAGGATAACACGCACCCCTATTTCCCTGTATCAAGGCGGGATAGATGCCAATGATATGTGATTTGTTCATGCACAATGGTCGTGGGATGCTATCACGTGAATGTATAAATTCCTCATCGGCCGAAGCGGAATATCATTGGGCTAACCAAATGACAAGTAAGGACAAGCGACGTTTCGCCGGTATGATTCAAGCATTGAGTTCTCTAACAGATCTACACTGTCGACGCAGTATGGTATGGTCGAATGTTATCGCTTTGTTCTCAACTCTTCAGCTACATTGCTCACTAACGACTTTTACTTTTTGTTATTTTTAGACTTGAGCTGCGATTGGGGGGCTGAGACTTAAGTACCTACGTAAAAGAAGATATCAAAGGATCAAGAGAAGGATGAGAGAAGCTTCGGAAACATCCCCGACTATCTTCTTGAGGATGCTTATTCCTTGGATAATCTCACATAAACTTTGATGGGCTCACCTGCTGGCTCAACACATCAGATACCTATTCACGATGAGGATACTTCGGATATGTGACTAACGGGGAGGTAAGATTTCAACTCAAGCTTATCACGACATGCTATGGTTATTTTCTAATATTTACAGTTTTTGCGTTGTGCGGTTCTTCTGTACTATATTGCATTTTCCTGATAATGCCGGCATTGATGATCCTGTAACACGGAAACCGATATCACCTATTATAGTTCACGAAGATCTCCAAACGCTGCGGCAGGCTGCATGGATGACTCGATCTATCATCGTCGGCAGCTGCAGATCTCCAATAAACTTCTATTACCATACGTATCAAAGAATTGGGACAAAGATATATACGAAGGTTTTACGAATGATAATCTCTTCGTCCAGGACAAATGCTGATCCGTTCGCATACTCCAAGCCGGTGTATACGAAATATTCGCATCACTTACCATGAATAGCCTTCTCGCTCACGACCACTAACCATCTTCTTTTAATGGAACAATTCACCACACCAAACAACATCAAAGCTTTCTCCCCAAAATATCTCAACTCCCTGAGTATGTTCCATTGGCGTCATCGTGCGTTGGGCTTAGTCTTATACCGCCTTGACAATAACATCAAAGTTATCATCGTCGATCACCAAACCATGTCCAAAAATTCATCCTAGCACGGAACCCCACGAATTTGACGGGCAGAAAATACGAACTGTCCATTGTCCACTTCGTCTAAGCTTGCCATGAAACTAGAACTAGACGTCACTTCGGCTTCACATGCTGTAGATGATTTCAATTTTCACATGATGCTTGCTAGGACAAGATATGTATCCGACCGCAAATGTGAAAGTCGATCCTAAATAAGGTCTTCCTTCCTTGTCGGTGCAGTGTGGAAAAGTCGGCTGCAATGGAACTTTTGGAAGTCAGTTCATCTTTTGCAGAAGTAGCTATGCTCGACTGCTTGAAGCCAAGCATCATAAAGTTGAAAATCATACTCAATCTTTTATTGTTGCCACGACATATATATAAAGCGTTCAGCATCTCAATCACTATTTCAAACAGAAGAAGCAACCATACAAGTGTACTGTCTGTAAAAACTACTCTGATGTATAGATCTTCACATCAGCATGTCATATGTCTTATACTTCCTTTTCTCTTGATGGATTCTTATCCTTTCAGCAAATGGGTCGCCCATCACAGTCTCTGTAACCCACCGAATCAGATGGTTGGGTCCTTAATATCTCTGTGATGTTTCCTGAGTCAGTTTATAGCTGCTTGGGCGGGGTTGCAGATCGCCTTACAAAGATATACGTCGCCTGCGACCTACGCTGGTTGATCATAACTTACTTTGGCAGGCTCATCGTAGACCAAAGTCACCGCTTCGTCATAGGCGACGTTCGCTGTCTCATTGTCGGAAAGTTTTCCAGGCTCGGCATATGAGACTTTGGCGGCTTCATCGTACGCAACCTTGAAGGCTTCGTCATATGAAATCTTGGCAGGCTCTGCATCCTAAGTGGTCTGCGAGTATCTTTCAAAGACACGCATCGCACCTACAGCTTTCATCTCTGGTTTACATATGGTCAAGTGATAAATATGGTCAAGTGACAATTACACATTGCGAATAGCTGTATTTTCTCTCGCGGGACTTTGCTACTAATGGCATCTACGATATGGCAAGACCATATGTTTTAGAAGACCTAAGTTTCAATAGCTCATGCAACATTATCTAGTCAAAATCTCGTCAGGATGGCAGCTTGTTGAGACCATTGCCACCTGAATAGCGAGATAGTAATTGTACATTGAATACCTCTTTTTCTCATCTTCCCATTCCTCCAATAACCCTCCTACCTTTCAATTTTTTTCTCTCCCTCGTCCCATCCCCCTATTATCGCAAATAATTAAATTCCAACTAACCCCCGTCCTCCCATCTTCGTCATAGATTACCGTAGAGAATGCTACGCATTAATTCCTTGTGCCAAATCGATGGCGGAAGTATCATTATCTCCTTTCGCTGGAATCAAGGAGATCAACAGTCAGCAGTGGATCTTGACATAGCGCTTGAATATCGAAAGTCGAGTATGTTTATTGAGTGCGTAAAGGAGAGATGAGCTGTACCGCAGGGCTATAAATGAACGGTTGAGGAGAAGTAGATAAAGAAGTAGAGATTATAATATAGACATATAATACCCGAGTCTCCTAAACATTGTTTGCTTGTGAATCCGAGGAGGGAGTCTGGGTTGGTAGGTGTATATGGGGTATTGAGAAGGGAGGAAGAAAGAAAGAAAGAAAGAAAGAAGAGAATTATAATGGAATGTATGGATTTGGATCATAGGCTTTAATAGGTAGGTACTTACTGCTATTTCCTACGATGTGAAAATCTAGATAGGTTGATAAAATTTATTGGTTTTTTTTCTTATTGCTTTTTTTTTTTTTTTTTTTTTTTTTTTTTGCTGGTGAATATTGTATAGATATGTATGAATGGATGAATGAATGAATATCTTTCTATGTAGGAGTTTTGATTAGAGGTAGGTAGGTAGGTAGGTAGGTAGGTAGGTAGGTAGGTAGGTAGGTAGGTAGATAGATAGAGATAGATGGATAGATGTCTTTCTCTTATTTTTTTAAGGTGAATAAAGAATGAAAAGTGGGTGCTTTTTGGAGTATGGAACGGGAAAAAGTGTATAGGGTAGGAGTGATTCTCTTGGGATGGTTTGTGATATGTAATAAAGTGTGGTTTGAGGGGTTTTCTGAGGAGAGGGTGTGAGGATGTGGATTTGTGTTGTGTTGTGTGTTTTTTTGATGATAATGATGATGATGATGATGATGAATGCGGGTAGGTATGGGGCTATACATGAGATGCGGGATGTGTATGATTAAAAGATTAAGGGGGTATCAGAGAAAATCGAGCACTTATCCAATATATGGTTTTGAACGGATATACCCCGTACAGTCCTCCATTTCATCCAAAAAATCGCATTCCCAAAACAGGAAAATGTGACGCTCAGCCCTATAAACTAAACGCGTTTCGATCCTCAACAACCTATACGTAGGAGAAAAAACAGGCCGGAATTTACCACTATGCAATGGTACGTGCACCCTCACCAAAACAACGCGTAGAGAGAAGTATTACGCATTGGTCAATTTCGGCCTGTTTTTTCTCCTACGTAGAGACAACCTATCAATTACATATCCTACTATATACTCACCCTTTTTTCGACTAGATACTTCAATAATTTCCTATAAGAGGTAGTAAAATGCATCAGTTGTGTTCTCACCAGATCGAACTGGAAAGTATAGTATCTCTGAGATTATACAGCTTTTTCGAGATTTCTGATGTTTTTCTTCTCAGATTATTTTCATGAGCTCTTCTATAGCGTAATCTGGACTTATGTCTTTGAGACTTTTTGGATGCAGAATCTCACTATTGAAGATAAGGAGAAAGGAGAATGGAGAAAGGAGAAAAGGTATTGGAAAATAAATTCTGAGGTATAAATAAGCTTGGGATAAGTCAAATCACGGTGCATTGCCCTTGAAATCTCAAGAATGTGATGTTTGTCTTTCTCTCGGGCAAAATAAAATAAAATAAAATAAAATAAAATAAAATAAAATAAAATAAAATAAAATAAAATAAAATAAAATAAAATAAAATAAAATAAAATAAAATAAAATAAAATAAAATAAAATAAAATAAAATAAAATAAAATAAATAAAATAAAATAAAATAAAATAAAATAAAATAAAATAAAATAAATAATAAAATAAAATAAAATAAAATAAAATAAATAAATAAAATAAAATAAAATTTATCACCATATATATATGTCACGGTCAATCCGTGTAAGGGCTGGCGAGGGCACGTGAGTAGCCCCTATAGGGCTACTTCGGGCCGACGCCAACTTACACACAATTATAAATTGTAGAATTTTCATAGTTTAGAAGAATTAATGAAAAGTCTTTGTGCTACATTACACCTAGTTGATTCATTGCTATTATCTACTCTAACAATATATTCGAAGTTATTCAGAAAACTACAGCTTATTCCTTCGCTGTAAGATTTGAAAATCCATATTATCCTCCCTTTGTTTGAGAGAAAGAGAGACTGAACTAAACTAAAATCACAAGCGATATCAAGTCACCCACATACGACGTCTGATTATAGTTTAATTATTAAATTATTACTAACTAAAGAACTGAGCTTATAGATTCCTTGCATCCAACTACTTCAGAGATCTGAACCTCGGGTATCCTGTAAAACAACACGTTCGAATGCTCTTTATTATGCACAAGTGAGACTGTCACTTTTATTGCGACTGCGTCTACTACGGTAATGCGACTAGGGTAGTACTTTTTAGACCTCGGTGGTAAGCTTGCAAGAAATCGAAGTGTATGATGGTTCATACTGATGGAACCCTAAACATACGTCTCCTCGAATCCCAGCTTCTAGACTTAAAGTCCGCGCGTACAGTCACAGGAGAATTACCATTTTGAGCTGTGATCTCCTGGACATTCGACTCCGTAGCATTGACCTTAGCCTGAGCAAGCCCAATCTTCTTATTCTGCAAATCCATGACAGCATAGACTGCCGAGAAAAACGGGGCTCCGAACGAGAGGAGATCATCTTCATTGGCGGTCGGGTTGACCGGAACGACGCATAAGTTGTTACCATTGTTATCCTTCGCCTGCGTTCCATCTTGGTTCTTTGCAGGCGTGAGCATCATCTCGATCGGGACCTGGATCGTGGTTTCCGAGAAGCCGAAGACCATGTTCATGCCCTTGTTGGCTATGTCACAGGTGACCTGCATTGAGCCATCCGGGCCTGGGTTCGCGTTGAGGGCGTTGCCGATCGCTTCGACGGCGGGTAATGGGATGTCAATTGAAGGATTTCCGGTATCCAGAAGTACGGGAGTTTGTTTGTTTGGTAGAGCTATATTCGTGGTGGCACGTTTATTGTTGGATCCTCCTGTGATTGCGAGAGAAGTAGCTGATATTACGAAGTCGGTAGCTTGGCCATTGGCATTTTCGAGTATTGGTAGCATGGTCATGTTGCCAGTGAACTTGGCGGTATCCATACCACCAAAGATGATCGAACCTTCAGCAGACCCTGAAATAAATGTTAGTGCAAAATTTTATAGGTAAAGAAAAGGAGACACATACTAAAATCGTTGAGGTAAATACCATAAGCAGCGGTATTGGTCAAGCCTGCCGATTTCATAGCCAATGGGAGGTTCTCATATGGCGTTGGGTTCTGATCCGTCGCAGAGAACTCCTGAGCTGCAAAACCAATCCCCATAACTGGAAAAAGGGCGGTGGGTAGAAACCCTTGTGTACTCAGACCCATGGTATTGTTCTTGAGTTCAGTGTTCCCAAGACGGATCGAGTCTTGCATAAATGTCCCCGTGACATTCACGCCGCCACTATAGATTGCAAAAAAATTCGGCTTTCCCGCCACAAAGGTAGTAGAGCTGTTGGAAGCAAAAGACCCTGTTGAAAACTTCTTGTCGGATGCAATGCACTGGTTTTTAGGATCGGCGCAGAGTTTGCTCCCAGTTGCCGGCACCCAGAAGTCACTGCTACCTGTGTCCAAGATGGCGGTCATATTCTGCGGTGGGTTGCCAACGGCGACGTTGACTGCTGAGACGAAAGGGTCACCATTGCTGACTCGAGCTATGGGGACTTGAACAAACTTTTGTGCGCAAGAGAGGTAAGGAAAAGTGATGGCGCTCGCCAGGAGTGCAGAAGCGAAAGTAGTTCTCATGTCAAATATAATTTAAGTGAACGAATGAATAAACAGAAAAAGCAATGTTAGTTGCTGTTTAAGTATCAAGAGCTAACCTCTAGATTTTATAGTCAGGCTGTAAGGAGTGACATCTAACTCATTATTCCAGAGCGATTCCATGTTTCAGTATAAGCTCATGCGATCGCTACCGGCAAACATCATTCCAGAAATTCTGGAAAGGTTCGCGACAATGGAACAATGAAGAGCCGGAAGTGTGTAAAATCGGTCCTATACTCGAATAGTTTTCTTCCTCATTGAATACAATCCCGTTCTAAGCATCTGCATACTTTGCGTAGCCCGTAACAGAAGTTCGAAATCCCTCAAGGGGGTGATCGTTATTCAAACGACAACATATAGAGTGTGTTTCAAATGTCAGAATAAACTTTTTGAGGGTCTGAAATTCTGCAACTCACCCGTTCTCATGTTCTCAACTCCGTCTTGTAATACTTGGAGAATTTCAGCCCCGCGTTTCGCACTCAAAGTTTATTGGAACAAGGTTACTACTGCACATGCTATCAAGTTGAGCGGTTGATGATAGATCACAAATATTTCCCCACAGTTACAGGGACCTCTACTCGTATTTGAGAATATTATTTGAGAACGTTCGGAAAGATGTTAAAAATGGCCAGCAAAGTCGGAATCTCAGTCTGTACGTTGTTTCTGGGTACGAACTTCTGATTGCAATAATACCAGAGAGCCCATGGGATTAATCGTAATTTGTCGAGTTGTGATGATGTAGATTTGTAATTGGAGATTTTGAACAGCTAGAAAATGATTAAGATTTAATTGAGCTGACGATAAGGTCCACGAAACAGAGGATAGCTACCAAAATGGGATACGCATGAAACTCGTCTGACTATGCAATTATCTGATTTGCGATCAGATTCAATTGCGACTCTAGGCGCCCAACGCCTTACCGGCATTATCACTGCATCGCACGGATACGATATCTCTGAGGCAGTTTACACAATTTTCACGAAAGGCGTAAACAAGTGTTCCATGCGGCAACAAAAGAAGAACTTGGCTCATGGTTTGACGTGTATCAGAAAGTGGCTCAAGAGTAAAGAATTATGCTTAAGAAAACATTCAATATTAACGGTGTAATATGAATGATTCTAAACATTCAATCGGAACTATGGAATCAATTCGATTAATAATCGACTCTGCACTTCATACAAAATATCAAACGCGTCTAGATTGTAGGAATGAATTCTTCTACCACTTGGAATGCTCAAGGACAAGAACATTTCTCAAAATTAGTTTTCGAAGGAAGTTCTGGATCATAAATTTTTCGCAGCAAATACAAAGGAAAGTGTTGGACAAGTAATCTTCAAGCCCGCATTAGAGTCTCCGATTGAACGTGTAAACTTATCCTAGGGGTTGAGCCCGAGAAAGAGAGGCAAAAAATGTGGTTTCTTATGTGTGAAATATCAAATGACCCCATATCCACACGTTAGGAAGCTTCGAGGCATCTTCTCCATCTCTTTCACCGTTCTCTAGGAGCATCCTCAAAAGGTGCCACGTCCTCGTGGCTAGTGGTGCCAATTGAGTCAATGGTCTTCCCAGTGTCGATTTCTATGCGGAAAAGCAATCGGGGTGTGAGGCTTCGGATGGGAACGACTATTGGCTTTCGTTCCCTTGAAATGGTTGAACCATATAGTAAGCTGCTGAGCCTCGACTTGGCAGTTCTACATAGTCATCGACCTATGAAGGACATTAATGATGATAATAATTTAATATATAACTTATCAATTTGATAAGAAAAGAGGGATTCCACAAACTCACAGTCTGTAAAATTCTTGATCCCCGACGACTAATTATGTCCATATCTTGTATACCTACTTTTCGAAGAGAATTACAGGTTCAACAATTCAATATCAGTTTGTATTCTCAAATTAAATTAAATGAATATAAACTCCCGTATCTCCTTCCAAGAATTATATTCCCAAAAAAGAAAAATGCAGCGCCCAGCCCTATACTTCATCTCTCATTCAATAACATTCCCATCCTCGGTATATCATTCTTCCCGTCTCACATAATACAGCGTATTTCGTTTCGTTTATGTAGCTAACGAACAAGCAACCCATCATTCGTCAGAGAAAATTACGTCAAATAACATCATGACATAAATTTCTCGGCAGTCATATCGCTACATCACGCCCGTTTAGCTCTAGTGGCTTCGCCTCCCCAGACTTGGGGGCACTGCTAGACAGATGAAAGATAGCCAATAATATTTGCAATCTTGCGTTTTGAGGTATGTTTGCGCAAATGATGGCGTGGTCAGGTAATGAGAACATGATTTACGAATGAATCGGATGAGAAAAAAGGGAGAGAAACTGATAGATTTTCATAGTGCGGCTGATGGTTGGAAAATATATAGAAGAATGTTTGTGCCGCTGTTGAAATTATTCAGTTGTTCATCATTTTTGGAAGTTGGAGAAGTGTCTTTCTTGTGTTACCTCGGGACTTGGAGGTATCCCTTACTTTGTGATATATACGACTGCAACTTGACCACGGCAACAAAATATAGTATGGAGAACGGCAAGCCTGGTATGTGTGCAGTTGAAATTTCAATTGAAAGTATATAAATTAATTATCTGTATTTAGTCGATGATAGTCTCTACTTCTATGCGCCTAACAAGGTAGCACCCGTTATATTTGCGGTCTTGATAGCGATTTCTATGGTTACTCATGGATATCAGTGCTAGTATGTTTTTTCCTCCACCACACAAATTTCCTTTGGCCATCAACATTTTGTTCGAGGTATTATGCTAATTGCTTGAAGTCGTTACAAATGTTGGAAAGTAACCGGACTACTTCCATGGTGCGGATGTATATACCTTGCCGGTTTTATCCTCAGAGAAATTGGTGCTTTTCAGTATAGCAATCTTAATATATATATCGCTAGTATAGTTCTGCTTTACGCTGCACCGTAAGTCCTACCCCTATTTCTCCCTCGTCTCCTTCTCTACTCTCGCTATCCACCAAGACATACCCGAATCCGCACTAAATGCAAACCAAAACACAGACCCATCTACGAACTAGTAAACTACTTCATCCTCTCCCGAATCCTCTACTACGTTCCTTATCACTCTCCTCTCCATCCCGGTCGCGTCCTCACCACTTTCGGTGCCATCTCCGCCGTTGTCGAAGCTCTCAACGCTAACGGCGCTGCCCGCCTCGCCAACTCATCTCTTTCCGAAGATGCCCAAGAAACAGGTCGATCTCTTCTCAAAGCCGCTTTATGTCTCCAACTCGGTATTCTAGGAGCATTTGTCTTCCTCGCCGCTTATTTCCACTTGAAATGTCACAAACATTCGCTTTTGCCGAGTAATTTGAATAATGTGTTAATCACACTTTATATATCGAGTGCGTTGATCGGAACAAGAACGATATATCGCACAGTTGAATATTTCAGTATCGCAGATTTGCATCCCGAGCCCGGGAGGGAAGTTAGTGATATTAGTCCGATTATTCGATATGAATGGTTTTTCTGGGTGTTTGAAGCTTCGCTTATGACTTGCAATACATTCTTGTTGAATTGGAGACATCCGATGAGATTTTTGCCGAGGAATAATAGGATATATTTGGGGAAAGATGGGGTGACGGAGATTGAGGGAACGGGGTATCAGGATGAGAGGAGATGGTGGATTACGTTTATTGATCCGTTCGATGTTTATGGGATGTGTAAGGGGAGAAATATGCATAGAGGATTCTGGGAGCAGGGTGGTGTGGAAAGCATGGGGCAAGGAGGCGCGAACCACCAAGTGGAGAGGCAGAGAGAAGTGAAGGAGGGGCATGGAACAGGCGCTGCATGATAGTGAAAGTGAATTTTCCCATGGTTAATTTCACGCTCCGTGTATTGTGGATGGTGGAAATCATAATAGAGCATTTCTGGTAAGAATTATGAATATAACATTAATGGTCAAAAGGAGGAGGAGACCATTTTAATTTGATTTAGGATCTTTGATGATCTCTCCAATGATACGAAAACGCGGAAGCTTCGGTTGGTCATACCTTGACCTTTTTTTGGTAGAGAGCGCTTTCCCTCTAATACAAATCTAGTGCCATCTCTACTTTTCGTTTCAGTGATATTTTCCTGGAGGGTTTCTTCACTATAGCTATGTATTTCATCGATTACTTGGTATGGCAATATTAGATGTAAATTTCTAGGATTAACCAGGCATTTAGACCATCATAAATTTCTTCCCAGTTGAATTTGAGAGGCATTATAGACACTTCATCAGCGATGATTACTAAGATTATTGAAATGTGCCTTGTGAAAACTTAACTAGTTTCTACGTACAATCCATATGTTTCATTGTAACTGGAGGTGCGGGTTGAAAAGTCACTTCTAGGCTCCACTCTATGAAATATGAGGTGATATTAGCGCTTTGGAAACTTATTTTTCCTGGCCACCTAGCTAGATATGGATATTTCTGTATAGTAGTCTGATAGAGTGACTTTCTCGAATCACTCGACTTGATATAATACAGCCTCGAGAAGGCTTTCAGTCATGTGATTGTATTGCTCGCCATGGCGCTGATTAATAGCACTACTACTTCTGTAGGTTTTTTGCCGACCTTCTGTATACCCAGCAATGGCCTGTCAAAAGAAAATCTAGGAGACCAGCGACTATTTCTTTATAGGAAGTCCAACCATCTTTTCCATACTTCTACAAAGCCACTTTAACCAAAAAGAAATCTTCATGATCCTTTTCACCAAAGCCATTTTTGAAATCTCTGTTATCACATTTCTTGGCGGAAGACTCGAGTTCTCTGGGAAATCGTTTTTGGCGGAAAAAATATCTTCAGTAATATGGTTGGTATCAGGAAGAGTCTTTTTCACCACTTCAAGAGGTTATATGAGATTTGAAGCTCCGGGTGCTAAAGTTGAGGATCAACTTTGTGTTCTTGGAGGCGGATGAACTCCCTTTGTTCTTCGAGATCATAAAACTCATTTTGAAATCATTGGCGATTCCTACCTTCATGGCATGATGCAGGGAGAGACGCTGGATTTGGGCAAATCGAAAGTAACGAGGTTTGAGATACGCCGGTATTTATATAATCAAAACCGAAAGAGAGCTTTACAATCAGCATTTTTATTTTACGAAGGATTAAACCAGAAGCTTAAGGTTATGTAATCCGTAGATTTTGGCAGTGTCCCGAAAGCGCATCATTTTATGTAGCCGTTGCGATGGCACTGCTCAATATTAAGCCCCTTCCCAGCTATAGCAGAAGAGGATAGATGGTCAACCCAGTTCTATGATGACCTTATCTATGACAGAGACTGTAAGGGAAATAGTGACACTGTGCCAGCGAGCGTGGTATGTACGGCAATCAGAGGCAGCATTACGCGCATCTTACACCAAACTTTTCCGGATTCTCCTCACACTACTCGATGTACGCTACTATATATATCTTTGTTAGACCTTTATCATTGATCGGATTCCAAAGATTTTCGAAAAGCTTCCAATATTGACAAATTTTAGAAAATCCCTCGAAGAAGAATTAAATCCCAAGAAACTAAAACGTTTATGTGAGATACAGAGGTTGGTTTAATCTGGTTGATATAAGATAGGACTCATGTGGCTATAGGACGAACGTACTGTGTCATTGGGTGTAATCACAGGCTCTGTTTCTTGTAAGATTTATATTGGTATCGTACTCCTCTCTAAGAGAGGTCTGTAAGATTTATATTGGTATCGTACACCTCTCTAAGAGAGGTCTGTAAGCTTTGTAAGCTTTGTAAATCACTGCCGGGCTTTTCTTCTTCGTAATCATCATGAAAAGAGTCCATGACATCAGTTTCTTCGGAGGAATCATCAGGAAATAGAAGATGTGATTCGTCTGGCCTCTCACCAATAGCGTACATTTTGGTGTATAGTCGGGCGTTGCAACAATATTCATCATAATTGTCAAGATAAGTGTGCGCAATCTCTGGCACTAGAGGATTATCCACGTCTGGAGAAGATAGAAGACCGCATAGTGCGGTGAGTAGTGCTCCAAGTGACCAGTTGAGCTTTCTATCACTTCCCAAGAACCACTTGTCGTTTTTATTCAGAAGTTTTGAATACTTTTGAAGCTGACCATCGGCGTAGCAAACATATCCTTGTGGGGATATATTAGGATGATGAATTTTAGTGTTGAATCTCATGAGTGGCAATTGGCGAGGGTATCGATCAGTTATTCTGATAGTAATCCAGAATATTCCTCCTTCAAAGGGCGTCTCGGGGGGCCCCTCTATACTAGCAAGTATAGTATTCAGACAGTCATTGACAGGAATAGCGCTCATAAATGGTACATTCGCCTGGCGGATATCACGAAGCTCGAGAAAAACTCGCTTCAAAGCTGCAGTACCAGTATCAGCATTCGAAACCAACTTTCCAGAATTATGAACCCAGTATTCTAGATCCTGGTTTTTAGTAGCAGTAAGTCGATCTCCATTGTGTTTATCGCCGTCGGAGAAGCTCAGATGCTGGCGGTACCCAGTGACAGCAATAATTCCTTGCATAAGACGGCGGTTCTGTGACACTTGGTCTGTAGAAGATTCATTGGTAAAATCATTATCCAAAGATGCTGTTTCATGAGAGACCGGCGCTGAAGTTGTAGGCGAAATTTTAGCGGATGGTCTTGAGAGGCTACAATTTTTCCCAGTCTGGACACAACTATAACATTGAAGTACTTCATTATTCGTCACACATTTCTTTTCGTCGTGAAAACATTGTTCACAAGTTCTGGCGGACTTTAGAAGTGCCCTTTTTGTCGTGTTCTTGGGGAATTGCAGCAATCGTGGCCAAGCTCCAGGAGGCTGCGGAGCCGCGGAAACCAGACTGTCGATATCTTGCGATGGCTTTGACAAGGCAGTTTTGAATGATAAACTCGAGCCGTAAGTAAACGATGATTTTGTGATACCTCTGGTTGTATACCCATTTCCCTCAAGTGTGAACATACGGCTGCTTGCAGTGTCTGAAACAACTAGACTAGCAGAATCTTTATGGCTTGAAGTAGCATCTCGGAGCAATCGCAGACTTTCCACGTCTGATATGATATCAATTTCTTGTCTTAGTCTAGAATGTTGATCTTTTAGAAGACCAAGAGACACAGTTATACTTTCAAGCCCATCAACATATCTTTTCAGTCGTTCAATTAAGCTTTCAAACTTTCGCGCATCATGCACCGCCCAGGAAGTCACCTTCCAAGCAGACGTATCTTTTTGATGTCTTCTTATTCGAGATTTGAACCGATCGAATGAAGTCTTGAAGATTTGCATACCTTGCGACGTTGATTAAGGAGTTGGTGATGTCTCGCCATACTTTTTATTGATCTTAGCTCCTTCTTCGAGCAGCGACTTGATATTGTTGAGAATTCTCTCTACCCCTGGCCGAATGTCGGGTCTGTCGATGTTCTCATCATACTTCAAACGTATGCCAGTATTTGGTTCAGGGATTAATCCTACAGACTCGCCCCAGAGCCCAAATCGAGCACGCTCCAATGAGAACTATGCATGTTAGTGGAAGTAAGAGTCTTCTGAGAATGTTGAGTCATACCAAAGCACACAACTGCTCAAAATCTTCACTGAAGTTCTTCCCGGCGATAACAATGTCAAAACACTCAATACAAGTCGTGAACAAGGCTGCAACGCTGATTGCACTTAGTGCAAGCCCAGCCAAACCTTCCGCTGCCCCGGACATGATAAATGTTTGCGCTTAGTCGAATAGATTAATAGATTGATCTCCTTTTTCTATGCCGCTAATCATTTAGAACAAGAGAAGTTCTTGCCTGAGAAGTTGAATTCCAAATCAAACAATATTAGAAACTGCTGAGCGGGGAAGTTCTTGCAACTCAGCCTCAGTTTTTCGTCAGCCACGTCATCAATGAAGGTCAGTTACACCAAACGAATCACTGCCATAATCAAACACCACAAGCTCACAGTGTGCTACAGATGTCAACTTGACATCAATTATTTATCTAAGTTGATGTTTGATTTGAAGATCTCGAGTAACTAGTCAGTAGATACTTTTGATTCTCAGATCGACCACTTTGAGATGAAAATCGAGTGAGCAAGCAAAAGCAAGCACAAATGTCAGGCACGATCTGTAAATTTTCCACCAACGCAAATGGAGACACATCGTCACACCTGCGACCGAGGACTCTAGGTCAACTATTTGGTGAAATGAGAAGGTCTAAGTCCCAAGGTACATCCGACTGAGAAAACTCAAAATATGCCTCGCAGTCAACCCCGCAGATCCACTTCCCGCCTCGGAAATGATCCTCCAATCAAATGTCAACGATTTAATCTTCCTTCCGGCTTGACTGAAAGCACGGGGTAAAGATTCCGAGTGCTAGCAAGGGTTGAAATGGAGGGGTTCTGTGATCGTTCATCTGATATCTTTGTGCTGTTTCGGATGGTTGCATTTTGATATTGGCGTCGCGTAGACACTTCTATCACAGTGGGTGTGGTGCCGAAGCGATAGAATGTCATTCGCCTACCCGAGCTGGGTAGTTTGTGGGATAAACAAGCAAAGTCACAAGATTGATGAGCAATAGCCCATGCGTCATAAAAGTTTATCACTCCTAGAGCGCGATAGGTAGCTGTACCAGTGGCCTCTTCGATGTAACGAGCACCTGGTAAAACCTTTTGGCGCTCGCTCTCTCTGTCATGAAAAGGAAGAAAGCATCTGCAAGTCATGGGTGGAGGTTCTCAGTCCCATGTAGCCATGTTTCTTCGAGATAAGATATCTCCCGCATATGAAAATGAGAAGTCATGGACGTGCCTATCATTGCCTCAACAGCCATCTTGACAATATCAAAGATGTAATTGCGATATTTACATACATGACGAGAAATTATCGTACCTCGGATACAGATTTTGATTTCCATTCCTCATCATTTGTTTCTCCCATGTCTTTGCAGCTAAGTCCCAAGAAATGAACCGACTACAGATGCCTTTCCCAGTAGCCTTGATCACCAATAAATTTCCAATTAGACCATAAAGTCCGGGCTATCACATGCATGATTGGCTGCATGGAAGTGTCCTCTTACATGATCCAAATCATAACTATTGGAGAGAATTAGTTCGACTTGGAACTAAATCCCTATTAAGGGTAATGAGGAGAGTCGGCAATCATCGACGAACAAGGATGATTTTAGATGCCTTACCATCGGATATATATATGTGCACATCTTCGAACCATGTTCTTCAATGCCGCAACGAATGAAACGCGCTATCACTTACTTCTTTACTTATCGCCTTGGTGGCTTCAATATCAATCTCCACATACTCGTGAGGGTACATTGACTGCAAGGTACGAAAGTGGCTCTGCATACAATCCATATAATTCCATTTTCACTCTACCGCTCATCCATCCGAAATACAAAGTCAATAGACATACCTTCGGAAGATGGCTCTGATAGTATACATAGCCGTTAATTCCGGGCACCTACATAGAAGCGAACGAGCTTCGGCACCTCCGTGCAGGATCTCCGCGACTAAACAAAAAGGACCGAAATGTATGCCTACGATCTTCTTTGACAGACAGGGACAGGGAAGTTGCCCGACGTTCTACGGCGATGTACCCAGGTTCATTCGTTTTCACAAGTCGAACGAGGCGAAGGACACCAGAACTTCATTTTCCTGCGACGAAACCTCGTGTTTGAAAGTTATTAGAGGTCCGTTGAAGAGAAAGGAAAGGGGAAAACAAAATCTACACAGCCACAATCATGAGGAATTCATTGCTACAAGAAGTTTCACCATTTCCTTCGGCTCAAGAGTCTCACATCCCTTGCAAAAATCGTGTTTCAAACTATCAATTCAAAAGAATTTGGCTACCTAATTCTAGCTACATTCTAGCTGCATTCCATTCCCGTGCAAGATCTTCCCTCCGATCAAAGCTCTTCCCTGAACCTCCAAGTTCAGTCAAGCTTGATATTTGACGTCAAATATGTCCCGTAAATGTACTAGCTCATGCGAAGGTATCCGCTTTTACCCCGGTTATTCGTAGTTTTTGTACTCTCTGTCTTTGTTCCGTTAATCCGATATTTTCGCCTTATTCCAATGAAGAGTTTGTTTGAGGCCCAATTGTGCTCCGCTATATTTTTGATACGATTCAAATTTTATATTAGAAACGAATTCGTGTATGCGGGTGGAGTAAAATCGAATAGACTAGAAGGTTTTCGGACCGCTTTTTGTAAAGACAGTGAGGCAGGCGAGCTGCGAGTGGCAATCTTCGGGCCCGAAATGCTTCTAACGAATGGCGGATGAACTTGAACCTGAGGTTCATTCCATTTTCAACGATGTGTTTTTCTGATAGGTAGCTTTTGTGTGGAACTTGTTTGTGTCGGGCGTATCCATGTCTTCACGATTGCTGTACTGAGCAAGCCTTCCATAGGTTTTTGGACATTTCCCTCTAGATTCTTGTAGCACCGTTGTAAAAGAATGATGGTGCTCGCGCCCAAAAAGGTTCCTGAGGACTTCTGTCTGTCCCATAGATCATATTCAAGAAATTCCCTAGAATTTCGATTTCAATCCTCAGCCCGTACTTCTAGGTCTCGTAGTCGTGACTCTCTTCTGACAAGCATTTTCCCACTGACTAACAACGTAAGGCGGCGGCGGCGGAGTCTTCAGCGACGACGAGGCCGGCAAGCCAGATGCATCGTTCGAACTTACTGCCCAGCCAATACTTCTTGGCCCTCTAGGCATATCTCCTACACTATCCCACATCCACGGATCCCATACATCATTGTCAATACTATCCACCGTCATCATAGCCTGTTGAAGTTCCGACAACTCTCGAACTCTTTTAGGATCTTCGGTTCGTCTGGCAGTAGTTGGAGATGGTTGATATGACTGAAAGGTCTCAATACTGGTTAGTGTAGGACCGACACTTTCTGAAGTATCAGGTTCGGCGTTCCAATACGAAGGGGGTGTTGACCATGGTAAGTCATCTTCGCCGAGACGAAATCGTCCTGGTGTTGATGGTAAAGGTCGGTCTAATCGATCCATAATGTTTTGCCGAGGCAAATTCACTATCCGATGTTGTATTGGACTGCCAACAGCACTCATAGGGCTAACAGGACTGACTGGACTAATTGGTTGAGTTCTATCGTTCATTGTCGGTGGTGCAGATCTTCCCCTCCCTGGTGTTTCCATACCAATGCTCAACCCTCGATTCAAATCTCGCTGTTGCTGTAGTTTTTGCTGATATTGAGATGGATTATTAGGTTGAGGATGACCGGGTGTCAATATCGATGGTATTGGTTTGCCACCCAAATGTGTATTTGCTCTTGCTCTTTCCCTTTCCCTCATGTTCCTTGATGCGTACCTCAACGATGCCCCATGTCCCTTGTCGTTCTCAGACATCGAGACTCTGAACTCGACGTTGACGTAAACTCCTGGTGCAGTTGGCCAGCGGGATGATGATTTTTGTTGTGGATTCGGTGGATATGGACCATCAAATGAAGTTGACATTTTTGTTCTCCTCAAATATAAATCTTCGATAACTTATCGAATTTCAATGTTGGACAATTTTCCTTCGTTGGATTGTCAAACGCGCTTGTGGGAAGAGATTGGTTGGGGAGAGAGGAGTTTTATGGTCTTAAAAACAGCCGTTGTGTTGCAATCTCATGGGTAACAAGCAATTAGATGACGTGAAACCAAATAATTAAATTTATCACATCCGACAAACAGGACCTACTCCGCCCTAGTTGGAGAGGAGGCTTCAGGGCTTCTAGTCCGCTGTGCCATCGTAGGCTTAGTAGGTGTGTAACGAAGGATGCAACCTTTCAGGGATACAGAGGCTGAGTATGCCTGATTTCCTACGTTGGAATGAAAACAAATAATAAATCACGGCCATACCCAACTTCTTTCGAATTACCTACCTATGCACAAAGTGGAGATTACCAACATAGATAAGGTGCTTAGATTTGATCCACAGCATCGTCGTGTTCGATTAGATGATGGAAAATAAATCCTGTCTTTCTTTTTTCGCGATCTCGGATATGCACGAAAATGAGAGCTTGTAGGAGTTGCTCCAATTGACTCCTGTCTTAAAGTCAAATCCATGACATGATGGATTGTTTAAAATGATATCGTAATCATTTAGTCAATCAATTGTCCATTTAGATACAAGACTTGTTTGATGTTGTGTTTAAGGATAATATTGTAGGAGCATTTGATCGTGAATAATCTCGTGTTGTGTCGTCGTAAGGTTAAAGGGTAAGATTTAGTTCATGGTGATCCCGCCCCCCATCTTCCAGAAAACCCCCTTGGAAGGAGTGGGTCCGAAATGTCAAGCAAAAACGTAGATCATTCGCTACAAATACAAGCTCGGACGATTGGGCGCGTCGCTCTAGTTAAACGGGTCTACATAGTACGAGGCAATACGTCGAAGAGTTTGCAACACAAGATGGGTCTGTGGGGTCATGATTTGACTGTAGCGTGGAATAATTAGAGACCCGTCGAAATGTTGGTCACGATTCCTTCGGATCTTCGTAGAAATATGTCAAGCCACATCAGAACTCAAAAGCTTCTGTCAAGATCTTGAATGATGATGCGTATTACGGATGGAGCTTTACGACTCGAATTAGGACGCGGAATGTTTTTCGGAACTTTAATTATTGGCAGCCAAAAGCTCCTCAGGGGGAAAACCTACTTGCCTTATCCATATCCACAACGGTACAGTTTTGCGGCTGCCTATTGTGGGGAACCAACAGTCAAACATATCCCCTGATTCATGAAGTTTGTTGTTCAACATGAAATTTTCAAAGAATATACAGTATGCCTTGTTTTAGCGCCTCGTTTGGGAATATATGCAGCTTGCGTGTCGAGTATCGGACATGCAACGAACATAACCTTGATTAACAGAATCCAAAGCTGTGTAGGACAAAGTCAACCGATTTCTTACCGCATAATTTGTTCATTTCTCGTCTCAATACTTATACTATCCCTTATAAAGGCCATCTACAAATTGTCCTACCTGCCACATTCGTACTAACCCTCACACTAGATCGCCGTTATCTGGATATCATATTGTGAATATAAATTTGCTTCCCCGCTTCCATGGAACCATAGACATATGATTGCATGCTCACATGCTTTTCTTTGATATCTCTCTCCAATCTCATTGGCAAGGTGACGAAGTACCCCCGCTTGCATTTACTGTTAGAAAGGGCGATGAGAGTAATTGCATTATTCTTACGAGATCTATGAAACTTTCAAAGACAGTGTGACACCAGATGATAACTCAATCGTAGAGTCTACCCAATGAAGCAATGCACGAACAGGAAGACAATATATTTGGTCATAAGATACCTCCCCAAATCCTATTCTGACAGTTTTATACAAAAATGTCCGATATAGAGATTGGTTCATTAACTTCAGGAAGCTCTATGATCTAAATTTGATCTTTCAAAGGCATCTGTATATTTACTAGTCTCGATCTATTATTTGTGGATCTTCTGATGGTGAGATGTGGACTGACCGTCTTGGTCGACAGAATTTTGGAATCTCGCACTGTTGCACTATAAAATCGAAGTCTGCAAACTTAAATTTTAAGCAGTAGAATGGAAATGACATAGTCAGCCTCGCTTCATCCTCCAAAGACATTAATTTTATGAAATTGAATAGTTGTGGTGAGCCTCACTAGTTGAAATCCTCCATCGTCGAAAACGACTAAGCTAAATAATCCTTCGTGCTCCATACTACGTGAAACTTGAAAGCCCCGAAGAACGTAAGCATAATTTCAAGTTGAATACAAGATATTCTCAACGTTGTGCTAGAAAATTATACTTCCTGTGCTTCTCCATAAAAGCCCGCATATAAAATTCTGCATCAAATGGAGTGGCAGGTATTGATACCCAGTTCATCCGCTGCAATCCTTCGTATACGAAGAGCCCAAATAACCCAATGCAAGGAACTTTTTGAAATTGATAGCCGAAAACCCCAGTCAGTTACTTCTTCCGGGGGAAGGAACGAAGGCGGACTTGAAAACCGTAACATGATGGTTTAAACTGAAGAAAAGTAAAACTATTCAAGGCATCATAACTAATCTTGTGTTCTTTGTAGTCTTGTTCTGACCTGAGGTTGATCTTTTTGGAATTTAAGGGTTTCAACTGGATGATCATCGCAGTCTGAGCAGGTAAACATCCCCTTAAAGAAGTACGTCTGTGTTCCAGACTCTCAAGTATATCTTCTTGATCTTCATTTGATGTAAATAACTTAGTATCAATACGTACAATTGAAGAACAAATCATTTACTTGGTATATCGATGACGACAATGTTTAGGTCTTCTTTGGGTCTACTGACCTCCACCCTGAACTAGCGAAGTCTGCATCAATATACATCGAAATACTCTGACCTCTATGCTAGCAAACCAAGATCAAGTTTTAAAAGATAAACAGTACCACCAGAATCATGCATAAAAGGTACTGTATTCGATGTTGAGATCGAAGAACCAAGGATTGCCGTGCCGGCCCGCCCTCAAACGTTTATCGTTTTTACGAATGCCAGAAACTCTCCTGTACCATTCTGTCGGTAAATTATAGGAGAAAACTGGAGAATGGAAAGTCGATAAACTTCAGACAGCGAGCACCAAGTTCACGATCTACTGCTCTCTGAAAGTTCTTTTGTTCTTTGGACGCATTCAATAGAATCAATACAAATCGAGAGAACTTCTCGATCAATCAGACCTGTGAAAAAAAGAGAGCGTCTGTAAGGATGACTACAAATCCTGAATGATCGATTTCGCCGCTCACCTTTCCAAACTCGACACAAACTGGAAGAAGGGACTCCCACAAAACGGTTTTCCCACTATCCTAACCCTTGAAACAAAAAGTCGAGAAAATTTAACACATGTACAATTTCTCAGTGCCCCTTTCCTGTCCTATAATTCCACAAAAACTGCAAAGTTCTCATCCAATTTCATACAAAGAAAAAGGATCCGCCTTGCTGTGGACCCTCCATCCTAAGAATCCAATACATGCGAATACCTCTCCCTCCAACTCTTAGCACGATTTATGTTCCAGCTTTGTTCCGCTGAGGTGATTGTTCTAAAATATCAAAGACATCATGATCGAGTCCGAAAGATGTGGAGTATTATCCCAGGAAGAGATGATGTTCTCGAGCAAGAAAGAGGAATTTGTTTTGGTTCGAGGAGACTCACACCTGTTGTACATACGCCTCGAAAATTCTTCTTTCTCCATAAAGTATCAGGAGATCAAAACACTGTTTTCATATTATGCCATTCTTTCATATTTTCTTATCCTGCTTCTTCTGTCGTTCTTGGAAGATTTCGTTCTCTGTGTTCCGAGCGTATTCATTTCATGTAACCTTATGTCTCAGTGGAATTAAGGTGAAGACTAGACCAAAAGCTAGAACAATAGCATCAAATCTTACGCGTAAGGCCGGCGATATAGTCGTCGGTTGTCGCAGATGGTGAAAGACTCATGAACTGCCCACTCACCTTCCATGACAAGAAGAACCTCTTGACAACTACCTCGACCCCGAAAGCTGCATCTTCCCTTCCTACATATTTCCTGTAATTTCTGCTTCAAATGTAAAAGCAAATGGTATTGAATAGTTCATGCCAAACGATCTCAAGCTCTTCAAGGTGAGAGGGCTGATATATATTGCGGGGCAGACAGCGGAAAGAGATGTATTGCACCGCCACGCATGATTTGTGGCTGTGCATCGGAAACGCATTCGAGGATGAAAATTAAAAATTGCTATATTCCCAGAACTGTTAATGATGAGTACTTTAACTATAGAAATTTCAACTATCTTACCTAAGTAAATTTGAACAAAACATGTGAAATTTCTTATATCTTTTGACCGTTCACTTCTTGACTTTCTCATTCCCTCGAAAACACAATCCATAATATGCAATCTACGATAAAGTCTACCTCTGACATAATATACAAGCATACAATTACCAGAGTTAAGCTAGAGCTTCAGCATACAATCCTCACTGATCCTTAGACACTCTCTGAATCTCTCTCACAGCGGCGTCAACCCCCTCAACAACCAGGTGCGGTCCCCCGCTTGCCAAATCGCCCAGCATATCATTCCAACCCCCTTTACTTCTATCCACCCAACAAGTCATCAGACCCGCGTGTCTTGCACCTACAATATCAAACGGATTCCCACTGACAAGCCACACATCCTCGCAATCCTTTTTCTCAACACTACCTCTCACCTTCCTAACCAAATGTTCATAAACTTTCGGATGGGGCTTATAGTATTCTACTTCTTCCACCGTAATAAGCTCTTTAAAGAGATCTTTGAACTCCGAGAGCTCTGGGGAATTGTGGACGGATGAGGAAACCATTTCATCTGTCCCATTTGAGAATACATAAGCATTAGTTCCCGAATCTTTCGCCAAGTTTTCGAGTCCGATCAAAGCGTCTGGAAACGCGGAGAGAGAATTGTATGCTTTCATTACACTCTCAATATCTGTTTCAGCCAGAGCAAGTTTATGTTCGGATATTGCGTGACGAAGCGATGTATTGGTGATTTCTGAGAAGGGTTTGTATAGTACTATGATTACTGTTAGATACCTACTTGGTTGCTTATGTTTCTCCATTAATGCATTGTGGAGAAAATTTAAGATGGGGACCTGAACTGGGGAGAGAAGGAAACTTACACATGCTGTTCATCCGGAAAGTATATTCTAATTGCTGTGCTCACATGTCAGACGAGTCGCACTGATTGACAAGAAACACTTGGTCGCTACATACATATCTCCTCCATAGTGTAGCAACTGATTTTGCTTTCTCATCGCCAAAATGAAGAGCCAATTCTTTTGCAATGCTTTCGGTAGAGAGGAGAGTACCGTAGAGATCAAAAGCTATGATCGTTTTCTTGTCCGACATGATTGTATATATACCTAGTAAAATCAGGACTATTGCTGCTCATTTAACAACATCAAACGGCAACTTACCGGATTGTACAATATTTGGTATTAGATTATTAGATATTTATGAGCTTTTCGAAGAAT
The DNA here is from genome assembly GCF_014898535.1 of Botrytis deweyae. NCBI lineage: Eukaryota > Fungi > Ascomycota > Leotiomycetes > Helotiales > Sclerotiniaceae > Botrytis > Botrytis deweyae. The sequence goes on from NW_024066250.1 coordinate 216,045, forward strand.
AATATCCGCGAAATTTTCCATCCATTAATGATAAGCTCCAATAAGAGCATCATTGCGGGGTAAAATTTACTTACCGGTGATCAACACTAATAAATCTCGCCTGGGACGACGCATAGTGGCTCCAGCTCAATACTTGGCAGCACTAAGCATCTCCACCACTGCATCTCACCGTCATGACTTCATCGATGGTGGCGTCTATCGTAGGCTTTCGATCAATATAAACATCACCACATAAATAATAAATCTGCACATTCTAAACTTCACATGGAGTTACGGAACCCAAAATTACCGAGCCTTTACCCCTTCATTTTGCCCTCCAGCTTTACCATCAATATCGGCGATAGATTCCACGCCTCATGATCGACACCACCGAAGAACCCAATTTTCGCATCTTTCTCGATTGTATCTCTACACCGTTGATCGAACAATGTACATCTACCTCCAACTCAATTACACCGAAACGGAAGACGAGAAAAGCTAAAGCAGGGAGGAAAACAGCGATAAAACCTGTATCAAAAGAGATCGACGTAGAAGAAACTAGAATCAACGATGCGGCAGAGCTGGCGGAGTTTATCGAAGTACGCTTTCTTTTACCATGGAAATGGGAGACTATTCCGAAGGATATTGATGTTAACATATATGAATTCAGTATATCGCTCTAGAAATATTCACGCATCTTCCATCCGATCTCCGAACCTTATCATACACGACCTACACCCACGACCCCTCCCTCCAAAGAAAATATCCCTCCCTCCACCCCCTCGATTTCGCAACCTCGACTCTCCTCACCGATGCTCTCCCCCCTAGCATCTCCGACTCACTTCACACCTACTCCCTGCTTCCTCCCTGTATAGCCCTCTCTTCCTTCCTCCACACGCCCCTCTCCACCTACTTCTCGCATCTCCTTTCCCCGCCTCCCACACCCCAGGCCCTCCGCGCCGTTACCACCGCTTGCGAGCTCTGCGACCGCGATTGGATCCCCCTCACTTACCACCATCTCATCCCCAAATTCGTGCATGCAAAAGTCTTAAAACGCGGTTGGCATACAGAGGAAGAATTAAATAACGTAGCGTGGTTATGCAGAGCGTGTCATAGTTTTGTGCATCGCGTTGCGGGGCATGAGGAATTGGCTAGGGACTATTATACGGTTGAGTTACTGGAGGAGAGGGAGGATGTGCAGAAGTTTGTGGATTGGGTGGGCAGAGTGAGATGGAAGAGCAAATGACAAACATCCGAGGTGGTGATGGATGAAGACATGCAGACGAAGAAGAAAGACGGAAAGTATGGATTGAAGGTCAATACGTAGAAGATGTGCATGTATTTAGGAAGAGATTCAGGTATGTACGACCATAGGCTGAGAAGGCCGAAGCTACGCCCGCGCTCTCTGAACCTACGATCCTTCGGATCTAAATTTACGGAGAACAGCCATTAGTCTCTTGTAGTCGCGAATTACATTCCTGTAGTGTGCTAACTGTGCTTTACGCACGTGTACTTCCTATGCATAAATGTTAAGGCAGGATATGATATGTAGACCCTTTTATGACTTTTATGCATGGTCATCTACTTCATCAATGAAACTGAACATTGCTTTAACTCGTGACGTCAATGTGGATAGTGTTTCTAAACAAAAGTAACAATCCTATATATCACAAACTTTTCCGGAGAAGATATGTCGTCCGCGCTGATACTTTTTTCTTGCGCAATACTCGCTGACCTCCCTGAAATCTAAGATCACCACGAAAATATCGTGCTTACCTGGGAATAGTGGAAGTCCGCTCATATCTATAATGCAGCATTTTGTAACTAGTCAAGCTGATTGATATTGTTACAGTCATGGCAAGTGCATAATACATGTTTATTCCATTGAAAGTTCTGAAAACAATAATTCGTTTATATACTAAAGAAAATCTCCATCAAAACTCTTTCCAGCTCATGCGTGTACACTTTGCCCGCGCGCTATTATTAGGCCTCAGCATCAAACGATTTCCTACCTCTCCTTCTCGGAATATTACGAACTCTTTTTATAAAATCAGTATGCTTTGCACTTTCACTGGAAATATTGTTTCGTGGTCGAAAGCTAGAAAAGGCGTTAACTTTCCATGCGAAAATGATAGCTGGAATAGAGATAAGTGCGGTGACACCAACTAATCATCGTGTTAGCTATTGAATTTCCCGGTCTCAGAAATACTTGCAGATAATGGGAAATATCCACCACCCCTTATATTGTACGTTGTCCCCTTCATGGGGAAAATTGGATACGTTCAGCGCGAAGAGAGACGTCAGAAATGAGAGAGGAAGCTGCATTCAGAGGTTAATCATTAGCTTTGCTAGTATTCCCATCTCTCTGATGATTACCAATCAAGACTTACAAATACGATGGTCATGATAGTAAATACAAAGATACTGTTGGACTGTCTAGCTGAATCGTATGCTTGTAATCTGCCGAATTCCGCCTGTCGCAGGTCGAGCAGAGTGTTGATCTTTGTTTTTTGTCAGCTGAAAAGTCCACTTATATCCTTTGCGTTTCACTAACATAATCCTCCGTTTTATTTGCTTCAGAAAGCATAGCGTCCAAATCTTTCTTGACATTGGTGGGACTGTAAGCTTTGAAGTGCATCAGGTCACTTGAAGCAAAGGCCTGCTTCCAAACAATTTCTTGGTCCTCTGCCAGAGATCTGAGCATATGAAGCTCGTCACGGATATCTCTTATCATGTTGAGAAGTTCGGTTTCAGATGAAATAACATGGTAGCGATTTAAAGGCATTGGTCTATCCGGTGACTTGGAGTCAGAATCTTCACTCGAAGGCTGTTCTTTCTTTTGCTCTGGTTCCAGAGACTTTTGTTCCCGAGGTTTTGCTTCCTGGAGACCTCGAAGAAACTCTTGGAAAAGTGAAGATTCTTTCTCCGCCTAATCCAATATATTAGTTTGAAGATTAGGCAATTCCATGTGAGTACAGTAACAAACCACGTCTCTAATCGATTCTCGAAATATCTCAATCGGCCCCTTGTAAATTTGGCCAGAAACATGTACAAATCGTTTCATGAAAAGCCCAGATGCAACACCAAGAAGAAGCTCCATCAGGGAATCGACTGTTTTTGCGCGTTCAAATTGACTTTTTGTCTCGCCGTGAAGTATGTTATCCAATGCATTCTGGATGAGCATCTCTGGAGGATCTCGATCTGCTTTGCTGAGCTGTTCGGAAGTTTCACCAAATTTCTGGGTTGTGGCTGTGATAATTGTTTCTGAAGCAGGGTCAGCTGATTCACACGTTTATTTACACTTGGAATTCGGAATTTTTAACAGTACTTTTGTCGATAATCCAAATCCAAAGCTGATTCACCATGAGGATTTTTCTGCCTAGTGAGCGTTAGCTTCTATCACCATAGGTTCTCCCATGCTCATTTTTGACAGGATTGCAGTACCTCCCGGTTGCTCGGATTTTTTTTGTAAGAATTTTGACAGCACTTGATCATTGTCTCTCGTTGAAGTATCGTCAATAGTTGGATAGTAATATTGATCGAGAGTTATAGGCTCATGCTTGATTTCTCTCGAGTTACGCTCGTTGATAGACTCGTCAAGTAAAGCGGAAGATTTGGTGTTTGAAGACTTATCTTTTTTGCGATCAAAGGTCCCTATGTCTAGGTATGGCATCTTTAATGGAGAATGTTCAGTGTCTTACATTTCTATCAAAGCAGGAAATTGTGCAGTCACCTACATAAAGTGCCGCGCAAGCGCCGGCGGTGGACTCTCTTGGTGCTTGGTCGCCATCATTACCATTGACTGGGTCGTAGTGGCTATCTTCCTGCTTGCGCTTAAAATTCAAAGATGGTAAGCTCTCATCTCAGTCTTAACTATGATTCTTCATTGCATACCACAAATTGGGGTTTCATATAATAACGTTCTGCGCCTGCCGCCAGCTCTGTCCAGCTTTTGTTGAAGTGTTTCATAATAGCCATGTGTTCTCTTTCGGATCGACCTGAATCACTTGATAGTCGACTTACGAGGTCCTAGGAAGAATATCGTCAGATGGCTGTGGCAAGATTGGAATCATGATGCAGCTTACTCGCATTAGATTTAACTATCATTCATTTATCAGTGCCGCTCCAAAACTCAACGAACATGCAAATTCAGAAGGTCTTACCTCGTTAACAGGAAGATGAATCCAGCGAAGATCAAAATCATGCAGGTTGCCGCTCGAAGGTGCCTCATCACCAATTTTTTCATGTTGGGGTGAAGTTGATTCCAGACTCGGAGAGTATTTTGTCTGAACAACAATCCTGTTTGAGGAAGCCCCGCAATGTTTCTTTTGAGTTTCCTTCAGTAACGCTAAATGGCGCTCACTCAAATCTCCGGCTTCTCTCATTATATCCTCTGGGCCAATATCGTAAATCAGCTTCTGAACACTTGAGGTGGCATATTTAATACGTTTTGGTTCTGTACCAGAAAGAATATCAACAATGCTTCCCATATAATTCGTGAAATGATTGCCATTTGCGGACTTTGGAGACTTGCGCTTATGCTTCTTGTTTGGATTTGAGACATGATCGAGAGTTGTTGGAGGGGCACGGAGTAATCCCTTTATGGTTTCAGATTGTTCGTCTTTGTTTTCAACAATAAGCTTCAAGGCGCTGTTGATCTTGTCAGACGAGTAACCGCCCTTCGACAACAACCACCATACAATAACTGCCTGGGATCGACAAACTGCCCACTGAAGAGCTGTGAAACCTTCCGAGTCTTTGACGTCTCTCTTACCACCGGACCTCAAGAAACCTTTGAGTATCTCTTCATTCCCGGGCTCTTCATATCGAGCTAGAAACTCGAGAATTTGAGATGCAATGTCTGGATGAGACTCTATCAATTTTTCTTCGGTGATTTGAAGTTGATTGATTTGGGCCCAAAAGAAGTCCTCTAGTTGATCATGCCCTTTTTCAATTGCAATAGCCAAAGGCGAGTCCCCTCGACTGTTTCGCTGTATGATCAAAGCAACTGCTGCCAACCCTAATGGTTGATCCGGTGCGTCTGATTGCATTGTCATTCTTCCTAAAAGGAGTTGTGCAATTTCGACCATACCACTTTTAGAAGTTATGTGAAGCCATGTAGCCCCTTCTCTAGTCCAGCGCAGTACTCGTCGATCATGATCGATGCATCGGTTAGCCAAATCTTTGGCACCATTAGAGACTGCCCAATACATGATGATATGAAGCTGCTCCAGTGTCTCATACTCAGAGCTTTCAAATCCTTGAAGTAATACGATCTCTATTTCAAGAATCTCAGAAGTGCTTTCCATGTGAGGATATTTCGCGGATGGACTTTTGGGGTAGTATGGTTCCGCAGCCAAAATTTCGAGCGCAATAGCAATATTCTTTGGTTGCAAAATGGCAGTGTGAAGAGGTGTTAATCCTCGACGATCGCTACATATGACGTTGGCGCCATTTTTTATAAGAAGCTTGACGTGTTCAAGATGATTGGAGTGGACGGCGTATGCCAAGGCAGTCAACCCATGACTGTTTTCTATTTCTGTATCGGCATTATGCTGTAAGAGCAATTCAACTATGTCACTGGCAGGAAGACAGCAAGCCTCCATCAGATGAGTCCCATTTTTTTGAGACCCCATCTGGTTGACGTCGGCACCATACTTCAGGAGACACTGGGCATGTTCGAGCTTTTGATTGATACATGCAAGATATAAGGGTGAATTGCCATTAGCATTAGCCTGGTTAATATCTACACCGTCGCCTACCAAAATTTTTATGATTTCATCGTGGTCGCTTGAGAATTTCCGGAAACACATTATGACTCTGTGGTAGCAAGTACCATGATCTCGCGCGCCTACATCTAAGAGAAATGCACCTGATCTTCTTAGCATCTTGAAGATTTCTATGTTAGCATTTTCAGACGCAATTAGAATTGCGGAGTATGAATTGTCATTTTTTTTGTGAATATCCGCCCCATTGTTCAAAAGTTGCCTGACAATTTCGACATGACCCCTGGAAGTGGCCATGTGCAATGGAGTGTCTCCTCCTATTCCTGGCTGATTAATTGCTGCTCCGTTTTCCAAAAGCCATTCTGCAACACTGGCATGGCCAAACATACTTGCTAAATGCAGTGGTGCATTGAGATAACCGTTTGCCTCATTGATATATCTATGTGAACCTCGTCTGTGAAGAATTCTCATAGTTTCAAGCTCGCCATTTGTAGCAGCATGATGAATTGCCATATTATTATGGTTGTCAAGCTGGCTATAGTCGGCGCCTGCATCCAGAAGATACTCCACATTCTCTTCTTTACCATATCTGGATGCCAAATGTAATGGAGTTTCTCCAATACGGTCTTTTTGATTTATGTCCAGCTTTTGAGAAAGGAGTACATCTATGTTGTTTTTAGAACCAAATCGAGATGCCAGATGTAGCGCGGTTCCGCCAATTATAGGAATCTTTTCGTCCACTTTGACACCATATTCTAAAAGAAGATTGATGATCGAAGGTTTGCTAAACCCTGCAGCCCAGTGAATCAAGGCTAGGTCGAGGAACATCTCTCTGCCATCATAGTTGATTTTTGTAGGTACAGTCATCTCAAACAAATCAACCTTGGAGTTGAAAAGCCTTCTCAGTTCATCGAGGTTGCTTTCTTGCATCGTATTTACGAAAAGCTCCTCTTTGGGACCACCTGATTCCGAGGAAAGACTGATAAGTAATTCCACAAAGGCATTGTTGCTGACTCCCTGAATGAGCTCTGATTTGGACAAGTTCTCGTTATGTGATGTGTTTCCGGCTTCCATGATAATTTGAAGTGCTTTTTGTGAAGCAAAACATCAGGAACAAAATATTTCGATGAGAAGAAAGAGGTTCAGAAATTCATTCTAAACAATGTCGTAATATGATATGAAAGAAATGGGAGCAGGTAGTATTATATGCGGCTCACATTCGCCATCAACTCATTATGGGCATTTGTTCCGAAGGAATTTCCATATTTGGCAGGATACGCATGAGCTGAGCTTACCCTAGCTTCATGCAGACGGAAGAACCAATACACCAGGAACATATGGTCGTAGACCTTCGAGTGTCCCCCACTCAGCGCCCCACCCACCACTCCATCTACACCTATCAGCCTCAGCGGGAGTAGGTGCTTCGGAATAGTTCTTTCTTCAAATAGTCTCTGAAATCGTGTTATAGAAAGAATGAAAGTCTGGTAAAAATTGAATAGCTGATAGGAATTTGAATTGATACAAAAGAATGCTAAAAGAATTCTTCGAGAGAACATGAAGCCTCAGGAAAGATGCCGGGTAGAACAACCTCTAGTGCAGATCTCGATGATAGTAGCAAATACTCAAATGAGAACTTTGAAGACTGAAGTGGAGAAAAATTCCATTTGAGCGGCAGTTGAACATGGTTTCTCTAAGGATGTAGTTGTGGATGCCTCAGCTGGGGCGGGAGCTAGTACTATCCTGTTAGTTTATTACCACCTCTTTTATATTCAATATCATTTCAACGAATCAATATTCTGACACCGAACCTGAAGCTGAAGTGTCCACAAAATTTGCACTTACTATCGTGTGCCTATAAAATGATAAGATATTGAATACTGCATGCTTTATTGATTTTGGTGATTGCTATTCAATAATGTTCCAGTTTTTTGACAACCTGGTGTACAGTACACGCCACGACTACGTGGAAGATACCCGCGCAAATGAAGAGACGACGAGAGACTCTATGTAGGAAAAGAGTTGCATCGTATTTACCATGGAGACGACACAGAAGACGATCTCTTCATACCCAACCCCACCCCATCCCACCAGCCAATGTATGGAAAGAAATTCCTTTTGAACCGCCACTTCACTCTCCAACCGATGTAACATCTGTATGCACCCCATTCGGATTCGTATAGTAGTGGCAAACTCTACAGAGTGTAGGTTTCACATTATTGCGAACATTGATTTGTATATTCGAATTCTTTATTGGTACAAACAAGATGTACGAACTCTTTCATCATGCTGCTCTATTGGTGTTAAGAGCAGGTATAATCCAGTAATATTAATCTGAATTAACTATAACTTAGATCTTTCAATACTACAGACAACTCATTAATAAACGAATGAATTTACTCACTTCAAACACCCCGCAACAAAACAAGGCAAGCCCCCGAGGCCAATCAATCTCATCAACTCACGACAGCCTATCATTTGGAATTAACCTACTCGATCTACTGAATGATCAATATTGCGTGCACTAGTGTAAGAGCGTATACATACATATAGCTCTCATAGCTCTAAACCCAAAATATTCACAGACGATATCGATCAATGTATTAAACCTATTACAAAGACGTCATAACCACTACCGAGGTGATACTGACAATCATATCTTGTATGGGAAGAGTACAGATGACGTAGCACCACGTCGAAAATACAGAAAAACCCAATCCTTCCAAAGGTTGTTCATGAAGACTAGCTCTCTCGCTAAGTGTACTAGAGTAGCCTAATGCCCTAAGGTCATTCACTTGCGTTCATACCTTCACAAAGATGAATAAGCCGCAGTTAGATACACTGCATGATCATCTACTACAAATTCAAGCCAATAAAACATCATACTTTTGATAAATCATTAACCGGGGGTTTTATAGTACTATAATCTGTATTCAATACAATCTAATAATTCCCCCCTCTTTTCATCCAAGCGAAGAGACATCAATAGTTGCGAAATGAATAATCATCATAAGATTTTTCATAACACCTCGAGTTATCGATTTAATCGGTATTGAATCAATGTTGGTATATGATGATGATTTCAATGTGAAGACTAGAATGTTAGATAGCCAGCTAGGAAGCCAAATGGTATTATTCGGTTGAGCTGAGATGATAGGAATAGGAATTAGAATGTTTGAAGGATATCGTATCGGAAACTAAGCAGTAAATATAAGTTAGCAAACGATGTTTTGTGGATTGTATTTGAGATGATTTACGGGATTGGAAGGGGGAATTAATGGTGGGAGAGAATAAAAGGTGGGAAAAACATAATAGAAGTGATAGACTGTGGACGGGTATAAGAATGCAGGAGTATAGCGAGGAAAGAATGCTAGAAGACGAAAAGAGATAAGTGAGATAAGTATAATGAGGTGGAGTTGAGAAACGTTAAAGTGACTGAGATGAGATGATACAGTGGAGAGAGGGGAAAGGAAAAGAGAAGAAGGGGAGAGAGGAAAAGGGAAGAGATGATATGAGAATGAAATAACAAGGGAAAAATTGAGCGATAAAAAACAAAAAGAAGTATCAACATACCATCGAGGGGAAAAAAATCAAATACGCACCTGCAATCCCCGAGTATCTCGAAATAACATGTCCAATCCAATCGCTTGCCTGTAGCCGAGCAAAATGAGCAACATAAACCATGAAATACGAAATAACCGAGAGTAACAGCTAAAGAGCTGGAAAAATCTTTAGAGAAATCCCAAAAACTAGTATTCAAAATCAAAGGGACATGAGATTCATGATTGATGTTAATTAGATGACCAACAGGAAACATCAACCAAAAATGGAAAATGGAAAAAAACTCCATCCAACTAAAGAAATCGCAAATAAAGCGTCAAAGCGACATATACGCAGTAGCGGAGAAACATCTTCCTAAATACTTCAGATAGAGACGGAATGAAGAACAAACTCCGAAGATGTATATCTCCTTAGTCTTTTAATCTGACGTTTTGAGAAGTGGATTGATTGAAAGACCAAAGACTTAGCTTAGCTTAGCGTTTGAAAAAACACAAATAGAGAAAAAGAAATAGAAGATCGAGATGGAAGATTGAGAAAAGTTCTGGTAAAAAGGGATTGAGAGAGGAAGTGAGGGATTCGAGCATTAATTTATGAGATTTGGATTTTTGGTGGGGGGTAGGGAGTTGAGAATTTTGAGTATGAGGAGTGGAGGAAGGCTTTGGGGGTTATCTTGATTTTGATTTTGATTTTGATTTTGAGGAGAATAAGGATGAGGGAGGTGTATATATGAGTGAGTGAAATGAAATGAAATGAAATGAAATGAGATGGGGAATAATGAATGATGGGTTTAGATATTAGAATAGATATGAATGTGTTGAGAATGTGGTTTTATAGCTAAACGTACAACTCCACGAGATATAAAAGAGTGTGATAGTAGCGAAGCAAATAAAAAACAAATGAACATCTGGTCAAAGGAACAAGGTCCAAGGTCTCGCACCCAAGTCTCCAGGTCTCTCTCTACATATCCATCAATCTACAGCCCCATTCCGCCCCCCCCCCCACCTCAAACTCTTCATATCCCTAGAGTCAAATAAAATATCCGATACAATCTCAACTCAAACTTCGAATAAAAATACACTCATTAACATACCTATCTAGTAGTATCCTACCCATAAAAGCGGGTAACCATGGCTAGAAATCCGAATCTGAATACGAAATAGAAACTGTCTCCCTCATCTAATAACACTCCACAAAAAAGTTGGACTCCGCACCGGTCGATATCAAACAAACAGACAGATAAAAACCCCCTTTCCATCTCACCTAACCTCATCTTATTCACGGTCCAAAGACCTATCACCTACACCTCCTTACTCACCCACTTACTTACCTACTCACTTAAATCCAACCAGCCCTACCACAAATCGTAAACAATGAGATCATGTCATATCATATCACATCACATCCAACCACGGTAACCACACCGCTCTGGTTACTTCTCCTCCCTCCTCCCCTCCTGACCGGTGCAGTAACCTCAACCTAACCCGAACTCAACCCCAATGAACCGTGGCTCAACAATCAATCCTCCATCCTCCATCCTTCCAAATCCCATAGCCTATAGCCTATAAATTCGACCATCACCATCACTATCCAACTCGATTCCCACTCTCCACCGATGACAAAATATTCTCTCAAAATCAGATCGATGCTCTCAGAGATAATCCTTTTCGATTCAATTTCAAATCCAATTCTCTTATATTCATACTCATACGCATAATAATACTCATTAGAATAAAAATTCCCATTCCAATACCTTCCTAAACAAACCGCTTCAAGAATCATTTCACAGAGACAAAGCCTACGTCTATCAGAGATTGATAATTATCATCAGTATATAGGTAGGGAGATTTCAATACACACATAAATATACAAAAACATACTATAATCTAATCAAATCAAATCATCTATTTTGTTAAGACAGACAGACAAAGAGACAGACTATCATCTCCAGGGCTCTCTTTCCAATCTAATTAAGCGAAATCAAATCAAGTCTATCTAGTAAAGCGATAATAATAATAATATAATATAACAAAATACTAGATAGATAGATAGTCACATACAATCTTGAAAGTACATACCCATCTGTCGGGATATCGATCATGTGATCTAAGAGGGCACTGTATTGCAACTAGCGTATGTACTAGCGTGTGCACTAGCGCTAGTACTTCTATTATATTAGATATTAGCTTTTTATAATTAATAATAATCAAAAACGAATAAATTATAAAGACTAAAGTATTATATATTTTATTAATTTCAAATTGATATTAATATTAATTAATAATATTACAAATTAGAGTTTTAAATTTTATTACAAAGTATTAGGTGTTTTGAAATGATTTTTAAAATTAATAAAAATTTTGGAAAGATTATAAAAAAGATATTATTATATTTAGTATAGTATATTATTCTTTTTATTATATTAAAGAATATATTTTAAATAATTATATTAGAAAGATATATTTAAGAGATTGATTTTGTTAATTGTAATAAATCGAGTTTATATTTATTATATGTTAATTTTTATATTGTATGCTGTATAGAGTAATTTATAAAAACCTTTATTCAAAATATTTATAATCTTTGAAATATCTATAATTTCCAAAATACCTATTTTTATATATATAATCTTCAAAATACCTACAACTTTTGAAATACTTATTTTCATATATATAATCTTTGAAATACTTACAATTTCCAAAATATCTATTCTCATATATACAATCTTCGAAATATTTATAATTTTTGAAATATTTATTTTTATATATTATTATATTGAATAATAATAATATTATTAATTTGATTATAATTGTTTTTAAGATTATTAATAAAGATTTATATATGAAAAGGAAGAGAAATATTATAAGAAAAAGTTTATTAAATATATTAAATTTAAATGTAAATAATATAATTAGAAATAAAAGTTAAGAAAATAAAATATTGTATTTAAGATTAAATAATAGGTTTAGATTTAAGTATATAATCTATTTAATTTAAAAATTACTAGTATTGGGATATTAATTATATAATCTAAAAGGGTATTGTATTATAATTAGTATATATACTAGTGTGTACACTAGCGCTAGCATTTCTATTATATTAGATATTAGCTTCTTATAGTTAATAATAATTAAAAACGAATAAACTATAAAGACTAAAGTACTATACACTTTATCAACCTCAAGTTGATACCAACACCATCTATATACCTATCTACTGTTTATTTAAATATCTATCTATATCAATCGATTCATTATCAATCAAAATCCCCCTCTTTACTTTCTCGCCCCCCTCATCCCCCACCCGGAAAAAGATCATAGAATTCCACCAAGCATTTCCATCCATAGGAACTTTTTCGAAGAAAACTTTTCCCGTTATAATTAATGTAACCCCCCTTAATTCGCTTACTCTCTTAAAAGGAAACTCTTCAAACTCTCCAAGCTCTTCAATTTCTTCAATCTCTCTAAACTCAGAAATTTCTTAAACCTATAAATATATTATTTGCTATTTATATATTCATCTATATAATAGTTATTTCTATAATATTCTCTTTAAATACATTTTCTTTTATTCTATAAACAAATAAACATCAAAAGCTTAGTTTAAATTTCGAATTCAATTTTAATTCATATACTCTGCTCTATATATACTTACTCTATATTATACTTATAAACTCTCAAAAAACAAAAACTAAATCTCAAAATTAAAGCACTAAAATCAAATCTCAAAACCCAAAACCAACCTCGCACCAAAACCAAAACCAAAACCCCAAAACCCAATAACAAAAGCATCAAAACCAATCTCCTCTCAAACCAACCTCCTCTCCTCTTCTCACCAGCTAAGCCCACCAGCTAAGCGCGCGTTAAATCCACGCCCCATCTTCGAATATATCCCTGTTTGAATTGGCATTAGAATTGACATTAGAATCAATCAATCAATCAATCAATCAATCAATCAATCAATCAATCAATCAATCAATCAATCAATCAATCTACCACCTATATACCTCTATACCTCTATACCTCTATACCTAGCCTAGCCTAGCCTAGCCCAGACCAGACCAGATCAGATTCGTAGAGAACAACTAGTTATATTACTTGTTATTTATTATTTATCACCTAAATACTCAAATATCTAAATATCTAAATATCTAAATATTCAAATATCTAAATATTCAAATATTCAAATATTCAAATACTCAAATACTCAAATATTCAAATATCTAATATCTAAATATTAATAATATTAATTATTATAATAATATAATATAATATAATATAATATAATATAATATAATATAATATATATAATATAATATAAATATAATATATATAATATAATATAATATGAATAATATAAATATAATATAATATAATATAATATAATATAATATAATATAATATAATATAATATAATATAATATAATATAATATAATATAATAATATATAATAGAAATAATATAATATAATATAATATTAATATAATATAATATAATATAATATAATCTTAATATAAATTAGAAAAGAAGATTTATTAATTTATTATTTAGATATAGAAGTAAGATGAGGAGAGATGAACGGAAAAAGGGATGAAATAAGATATATAGAACGAAGCAGAAAAAAACAAAAGAAGATAAGACAAAACAAAACAAAGTTTTATTTCAATCACCGATAATATATTTTATCACTTGAATCAATTTAATCATTTAATCATACAATCATAATCATTTCACTTTACCCTACCCTACCCAACCAGCCCCTATAAATCTCTAAACCCCTCCACCACCCCCCTCAAAACCTCCCTCGCAACAAGCGGTTGAACCCTCCCCTCCCTCTCCCCCCTCATCATCTTCCCCAACAGAAAATTAATCTTCCCCTCCTTCCCCTGCAAAATCTCCTCGACCGTTTTCCTCTCCTCTTCACAGATCCTCCTCGCCAACTCTTCATATTCACTTCTCTCCATCTTCCGCAACCACAATTGTCCATCTTCAATAATCTCCTCTACCGATTTCTCTATCCCCACCTGTCCGTTCTCAAACAACCCCTTCAAAACTTTCTTTGCCGTCTTTCCCGTAATTCGCTCCTCGTTAACATAATGTATCAGATGCGCCATTTGAGAATGTGAAATCATACACTCTCCATAACTCGTAAACCCGAGTGGATTTTCCTCCTCTCCATAATCCGAGATCAACGCACCCAATTCATGTAAAACCCAATTGCTTGCCCATTTTCCCAATTTCGTTTGCGGTTCGTGAGGATTCAATAATGTCAAAACATCTACTACATTACGAAAATATTCCACTCGTCCTCCTTCATTCAAAGACACTAAATCAATAGCATCTTTTACCGTGATACCGTATTCAGATTCGAGTATTGCCAATTCTTCATCGGGTAAGACGCCGAGTGTCGCACCAAGATGTTGTGTAAGTGCTTCATCGATAATCACAGGGGCTAGATCTGGATCTGGCATGTATCTATAATCCACCTCTCCTTCTTTCCCTCGAAGTCTTCGTGTCTCTGTACTTCCAATTGCGTATCCGCGAGTTTCTCCTTCAATAACCCCACCTTCTTCCAGAACCGAAATTTGTCTATCACGTTCGGCAATGATAGCATCTTCAATAGATTTGAAACTACTCAAATTTTTGATCTCGGTTCTTTGCCCAAGTCCTTGAACACCTGCATATTCAAACCCGGAACCTTCCTCTGTTCTTCTCTTTACAGAAACATTTACATCTGCTCTCAATCCACCAGATTGCATACCCAAAACACAAGCATCAACCGAGTTGAGCAACATTTGTACCTTTCGGACAAATGCAGCCGCGGTACTTGGATGATGTATCTGTGGCAGAGAAATAATTTCAATCAATGGTAAACCCACACGATTGAAATCCAACAAATGTATATCCCCAGGTTGTGAGATTGTTTTGGCCGTATCTTGTTCCATTTGTACTTGTTTAATTCCTATCCGGATTTCTTCTCCATCCTCCTTTGCAATTCCATCGTGCGCATACAATGTAATATATCCATCTTTCGCAAAAGGTTCGTAATATTGTGTAATTTGATACCCCGCAGGTTGATCCCAATGAAAATAATGTTTGCGATCAAATCGACTCGTTCTTTGAATATTACAATTCAATGCTAATGCTCCTCGAATAGCAGGTATCAGAGTTTCCTTTTGAAATATGGGCATAGAGCCGGGTAAGGCTACATCGAAATATGCGACATGTGTATTGGGCGTATCGTTAAAAGATGAGGCAGCGTATGAGAAAAGTTTTCGTTCCGTATTTAATTGTGCGTGTATCTCGATTCCTACGGTTAACTCCCACTCATCAAGACTTTGCAACTTTTCTGAATTTGGATTTCTTCCAATTCCTTCATCCTTTGGCTGTTTCCGCGCGGCTTTGAATGAGTTTTGAATGCTGTGATTCGTGGAGGAGGAAGACGCCGATTCTGTCTTGGTATGTAATTCTTGTATTGCCCGAGATCTTGAGGCGTAAATGGGAGGTGAATGGTTACTACCAATAGCTCGATGACGAAGACAGCCCGTCGAATTGATTTGGCCCCCAAGGAGATATCTGCGAAGAACCAGCGGAGAAAATCGAGTCATCGGACTTACGGATCCTCTCCACGAGGTGGACGAGGTGGTATCTTTCCAATTGGTCTTTGCTTGGGCAAATAATGGTTTGATAGAGAATTCTAGGAAATTCACCGTCGTTGATCAGATGGTCAGGCAGAGTTCGGGTTCGGGCTCGGGCTCATGCATGTAATGAGATTTTCTGAATAATTGGGCACCCGATTCGAGCTGGTGGAGGGGTCTCGGGGAAAAAAAGAGATGGATAGGATCACTTGGTGGCTATGACTCCTTCCTCTCTGTCTTATTTGCGAATGATGCTTGAAAAATGAATGAAAAAATGAAATTCGAATGAGACCGATATTGTTATCGATGAACGTATTGTGATATCCCGTAAGGCGTAAGATATTGATTGATATGATAACATATGTTGAAGAAGTATTGGTTATACAAATCCAAGGTGTCGAGTAAGAATGGTGCACGTCTTGATAGAATCTTCTATCTCGTGTAATCGAATCTTCATCATACTCGGCGATGATATTATCTTTCCTTATCCAAAAGATGAAGGAAATCAGAATAGAAATGTGAGAAAATGTGAGGCTGAATGAATGTTTATCACAATCATTTTTGATTTGTGAATTGAAAATTGGTACCTACATTAATGATAATTGTCATGACCAATTGATTAATTTGTTGATATCGGTAGCTACCCAATTCAATAATTTGAGTTGAATTGTATGTGTGTGTACTATGTATATGCATGCGTATGTATGTGTATGTGTGTGTGCTTATTTGTTTGTTTTTATTTGCTGTAAGGCTCAAAGGTTAATATTTGCTGCAATCTGATAGTCCCTTCCCTTCACTCTCTTCAGCATTTTCAGCCTTCAGCCTTCAGCCTTCAGCCTTCACTTCACACTTCGTCCTTCACTCCGTTCACGCTATTGTAGCTGCATTATCATCTACTCTAGTTTGGTCTAATGGGAGGTCCCGCAATGCAGCAACGCAGCAATCTATTGATCCGACCAATCCCATCATACTCGTATATAAGATCTTACATAGAATTTAGTATTTGCTTTGTTTGATATGAAAATAGCTACATAACTACCGGCCAAGGAAGAATACCTGATTCAACGCGAAGAAAAGTAAGATGTTATGTGACGCTCGCTGGCCCTCCGGGGGCCACTGCCGTGGAGGCCGACTAGTATTGGATTGTCACGGAGTAGAGATAGTGAGATGGTCACGATGCGATGGGAGGGGATGGGATGGTTTACTTTTGCTACTATTTTATACTTAAATCTACCTGGTACCTTGGCTTCTATTCCCCGGATTATAAGACAGTCAGTCAGACGGGGTACTGGTCGCTTGATTGATATCTAGTACGCAGGTAGATCAGATAGCCATGGAACGAGCTTGCCAATATATAATCTTACATATCTAGGACCCATGCCTGTGTGTATTCTGTCTATTCTGTCTATTCTGTCTATTCTGTCTATTCTGTCTATTCTGTCTATTCTGTCTATTCTGTCTATTCTGTCTATTCGGTCCATTCGGTCTATTCTGTCTATTCTAGATATGTATGTTATATATCGAAGAAAGCAAACAAAAGCCATCAAAAGATACTCGTATATCCAAAATACATTGGAGCTACAAACTATAACCATGGATATTCCGGTTTCCGCCACAAAGGCCAAATGTTGTGATCTTCATGATACATGAAATCCTTCGAATGCATGAAACCAAGTGTGACCAACCACCAACCACCCACCATCAACCATCCAGTTATCAATGCCATCGCTCCAAACACACGCCCGACATATGAAGAGAATCATCATGCTCAAATCGCAATCCAAGACCTCCAAGACCTTTACACAAACAACATCATACATCAATCATACTTCCTACATCACATCACCCAACATCTTATGCGAATTCTCAAATAATCTCTACCATCAACCCAACTTATCCACTCACGGGAACTCTCCCATGATCATCAAGTCTTAAAAACTCCCCTGCTGGATTTCGGATTATCCCTGGTCCTGGTGGTCCCTTCTGAACCCTTTTCTTCTTACCCTTCACTGTCGGCCTCGCCTCCCTTCCGTCCCTTGTAAGATTACTTGAGATCTATTATCGTTCATTCTTTTCGCATCATCTGTGTCCGGTGTTGGTGGTTCCATCTTTTAAGAATCATTTGAAACACTTCTTCCCTCTCAAAAACACGAGGAGACAAGACGGCTGAACACTCGCTCATCACACACACACACAGACAGAACAGACACACAGACACACACACACACACACATCCATGTCCCCTCGCCCCATCTCATCCCATCCCCTCATTCATCATCACTCATAGGGATAATCCCAATTTGATCAACGCGCGCGCCAGTTTTATACCATTTTTATACCATTTTGGTATTGTAGCTGAAGCTGGGAATTGATATACAGTCAATCACTTTGCCTTCCTCATCAAACAAATTGATCCTTGGGAATTTGGATACTTCTCTCTTCTCTCTTCTCTCTTCCTCTCTCTACTCTTGTCTTGAATTCCTCCCTTTGATCTCTCCTCCTCCTTCATTATCATGTTTACTATTATTAAATATTTTAATTCATCCGTATCATCAATTCATTCCCTTGGTTCAATTGTTTTCTTCATCGGGCATTGATAATTGGTTATCGCATATCGATACACGATCATCATAGCTACCCAAAAAGTCTAGGTAAGCCCTGTCAATCCAAAGAACCTTCCCCTCCTAATGAGATCTATTGATTTTTGCTTTTTTTCTTCTTCTCTTGCTTTTGGATAATAATGTTAAGCCGAGCTGATAAGAATGGACTTTGGTAGATCGCTCCGTAGATATGGCTACAAGATACAAAATACCAACAGTGGAATCAATCATCGAAGATCCCGAAGACGAATCAAGGGACGATGTAAGGGGTACGGAACGAGAATTCCAGAGTAGCATAACTCGTCGTCAACATCGATCAATTCACGATTCCACAATGTCTTCTTCACCCACAAAAGCAAATACGAGTAGGGAAAGAGATAGATCAAGAAAGATGCATAAATCTACTTCCAGTGGCAACAGACATTCTGCATCAAAACCAAAACCCAAGCATACAAATGCGAAGCGCGCAAGTGGATCATCTTCAAAAGGAAATGAAATGGAGGGGCAACGTCTTCGCCAAAGGCCTGTACAACGGAACCGAGATTCAAGTTCATCATCGTCGTCATCGTCAAGCTCTTCGGATGAAAATGAGAATATCCCCAATCACAAATCGGTCCTTGCAGCTTCCAGAGCAAAATTAACATCACCATCTATGATTTCCAATTTAACATCTTTAACTACATCAACCAATAAATCTAGTAGCTCAAGTGGAAGTAACTCAACAGTAACTCAGGCTTCTATCACGAAAGGTTTATCCCTAGGAAAAGAAGCTGAGGCTAAAGAAGAGTCTCTATCACCAGCTGTACCATCTCCACCAAATGTGTTTGCCTATTTACAGCAGGACTCCGATGAAGAAGATGAAGAAGTTGGGGAGGTCAGGGAAGATGAAGCAGAGGGGAAAAGGGTGGAGACACAAGACGATACCTCTAAATGGTTGATTGACCATGACGATAAAAGCTTCACCCCAATATCACGTCCACATACTCCCGAAGAACATCCAAGTGGACCCTCATCCGTATCAAGTAGTCTTCACAGTGATGATTTCTCAGCACCAGAAGCCGATATCGACACAGATAGGAGTACATCACCAGAAAGAAGTGTTAACGGTCGAGAAAATCTACGAGTCACCACGAATTCCAAAGATGCGTCAGTTAAATTAGCGTCTCAAATGGCAGCTGCCAATCAACGACAAAATTATTACGGAGCAGCTCCATCATTTGGAACACCAAAAACTCATCGTCGCACAGACAGTAACCCACTCTCTCCCGCTGATCTTGAAACACCCCGCAATCCACATCCACCCAAGCATACACTCCAATCTCAGATTGATCCGACTATGACAGGCTATGAACTTCTTGCTTCTCGCTTATCAGCATCTTCCCATTCTGGTTCCGGCTCGGATACAGTAGTGGAAGATCGCATCAAGCCCATGTATCGAAAATTCGAAGCGCTCAATCATCGTCTTCTCCTTCATCTTCAAGATGAAATAAGCGAACTCGAGGAACAATTGCAAAGATTGGATAAAGCCGATACGGAATCTAGAAGGTTGCGACATACTGGCAATGGAAATTTCGGGGTGGATGTAATTCCGGCATCGAGAAGAGCAAGTGAACAAATGGGTGGTGATTTACAGTGGCATAAAATGGATATTCTGGGGAGGATCGGTTACAAATTGGCTCAATACAGTCAGCACTCCTCACTATCCCTACCTTACCCCATGCCCCACATATTTCTCCATACTAACCTCATCCAGATCAAACTCTAACCTCGTTCCACTCTCTTCAATCACTTCCTCCCGCTACTCAACCGGATATTAGCCATTATCGCGAATACCTTGAAACCGTCCGTCCCATAACCGAAGTGGAAACTAGATTCTTAGATCCAAAAGTGGAGGATGATTTGGTTTCAGTTGCTTCTGGTTCTTCTGGTTTTAGAAGTCAGGGTCGTCATCGAAATGGAGATCAATTCATTCGTCATAAACGTTCATTACCATCATCCATGTCAGATAGTAGTGATGATGACCGTCCAACTAAGAGAACACCCACTAGTAGCGCAGTCGATTCACCTCTTCATCCCCCACCTCATCTAGCGCATGATCATCTTGGAGTGGGAAATACAATTTCTCACGCAGAAGATTTTCCCACTCTGGCATGTGCAATAGCTCTTAGTATTTTAATACCAATCCTGACTTTTGCAACGATCCCAACATTCCTGGGCAGAATGACGGTGGTTTGTTTGGTAGGATCAGGTATTGTAGGGGCACTGGTACAAAGTGGATTTATAGGTCTAAATGATGTTATTGAAAGTATCAAGGGTGTGAAAGGTTCGCAAAGAAGAGAGGGATTGGTTTGCGTGGGGGTTTATTTGGGGTGTATGGGGGTGCTTGCGGGGGTTGTTGGGTAACGAATCCTTTTGTGTGCGTTCTGGAAAGCATCAGGATACTGTGATGCTATATTCGATTTCTTCTAGGTTGTTTTTCGAATTCGAATATTTCGATTTGCACAACGACCTCATACTAAGAGTTCAGCAAGAGAGCAAGAGAAGATAAGGGCTCTTCATAGATTGAGCTATGATGTGTCGAAGAAGTTTTATCCGGTCATGATCTTTTTTCTGGGTTTCATATCGACCTTACTTGGTCTGGTTTTATTCATTTCGCTCGGTTCGCTCGGTTCGTTCGGTTTGCATGGATTTCCCGTATACATGATACCCTTTCTTCTACTTATTCGTCTCTCGCGCTTTTGGGAATTGATGATTTGGCGCTATGGCTCTGATTCTTTAGTCACTCGGTTTCTCAGATTCTCGAATATATTCTCCTATTCTCTTCTTCCCTTTCCTTTGACTCTGAAACGGAATTCCCGAATTCGATTGGACTTTTTGGAGAGTCGGGGGAGGGAATACCGTTACACGTTGAAAGGTTATGCTATGCTAGGGAGATGCTTGCGCTTGCGGTTGTGGTGGAGTTCTTGTATTGTATTCTTCTATTGTGTATTCATATGTATGCTTTTCTGTTGATGGATGGGTATTCTGTAGGTGGAATTTGTATGCTGGATGAGTATTAGTATTAGTATTGTGTATCAGGATCTGGATCTGGAATTCTTGGAATGGGGAATGGGGATTTGGATTTGGGATTTGGGATTGGATTTGAATTTGAGCGGGAATTTTATGTATATGTATATGTATATGTATATGTATATGTATATGTATATGTATATGCATCTATATATATATGTATAAGGACTTTTGAGATGAGATATCTATTGATGAGAAAGTCTTGATATTATTATGAAAATAATAAATTCGATTCGATTCGATTCAAACCGGCCTTGGTATTTAGACTAGGTAATTGTTGAATGAAAATCAAAATGAAAATGAAAATCAAAATCAAAATCAAAATCAAAATCAAAATCAAAATCAAAATCAAAATCAAAATCAAAATCAAATCAAAATCAAAATCAAAATCAAAATCAAAATCAAAATCAAAATCAAAATCAAAATCAAAATCAAAATCAAAATCAAAATCAAAATCAAAATCAAAATCAAAATCAAAATCAAAATCAAAATAAATAATCAAATAAATAAATATATAAATATACTAAATATCTATTTATTCTTTTAACTTTCCCCGCCTAACTTTCCCAACCCAATTCTTCTAATCCAATCCAACTCTTCTAATCCAACCCATCTCAAGCCAAACCAACCCAAACCAAACCAACCCAAGCCAAGCCTAGTATAGGTATTAGTATATTATAATAAAACTATAATATATATTAATATATTAACATTACAGCTAGTACATTTAGAAAAAGAATAATACTATTTTTATATATATATATATTTCTACATCTAAAGAATCCTAGCAATATACTAGCAATATACTAAAATACTAGAATTTATTATAAAACAATAATTCCCATCTATATTAGATTATATAATAGTTAATAGTTATTTTATATAACTTTAACTACCTACAATAAGAAATATATATTTTATAATTTAACCTAGGTATAGATAGTATAACGAACCCAATAAGTATTTAGAGATTAATTTTAGAATTAAAAGCTACAGAGCTAAAGAGAGTATATTATGAAACTATATATATAATCGGTTCGAAGTTTAGTACTATATTAGTCTGATTGGATGTGATTATATATATAATATAATACTATCCCTTCCTTTTAAAGAGTTTGCTTTGAATTTATTTTAAACAAATAATTTAAATATAAAATTAATTACTAATCTTTTTCCTTATTATTTTCTTTATTATTTTCTTTATTATTTTTTAATAAAAACTCTTGATATATTAAATACATGGTAATTAAATGAAAAGTGTTCTAGAAATTATCTATTTTTTTCAAACAATTTTTAAAATATTGATTATTAATGATTTCTTTTAGATTTTTATTTTTATTATTATTATATTTGAAATTAATAGAGGTAATTATAATAACTAGGACAAATTCTTTTCGATCTTAAGTATTTTAATATAGATTAAGCGGATAGGATTATATCTAATGAAAAGTATTTTTATATTGAATATATTTATTTTGTTTATATAAAAGAATTTTTTTAATAAAAAAAAATTCAAATATATAAAAGTGGAATAGAATTGGGATAGGATTGGTTTGAATATTAAAAGAATTAAAAGTATTAATGATATTAAGATTGCTAATATTTATTGGATTGTAGTTGTAAGAGTGAAATAGATTTTGTAGTATATGTGGGGTTTTAGGTTTATTAGAGTAGGATAATATAGGGAATTTATTTGTTATATATATAGTTAGTTGTTATATGATTTAAATAAAGTTGGGATAAGAATGGGGTAGAGAAAGCTATTAGGAAAAATGATTTTTAAGAGTTGTATTAAGTCTATTGTGGAAGGTTGAGATCTTATTCGAATTGGGTTAATTCTGTTTTTTGGTTTTGTAAAGAGTTTTTTCAAATTTTATAATATAGGTATGTAGAGAATCGGTTTTTTATTTGAGATTGAATAATTTATTTTCAGTTTTTTAAATTTTATTTGGATTGTTATAGATATATATGAATTGATTTAGGATTGTTATATAATTTAATAGAATGTTTTGATTAAAAGAAGAAAGCTGAGGTAGAATTATAGTTTGTATGTGAGATTCGAGATTGAGATAAATATAATAAAATTGAGTTATAGAGTTGCTGATTGTAGTATTATCTGTTAGGGTTGATCCACTTTACCACTAACTATAAACCCTATCAGGTGGTCGCTCCCTGACATTATCTACTTATAGTTTTGCTCGGATTGAAAGTAATTATATATCAAATTTCTAAAAACTATTACTAAACTTTTTGGGATCAGAAAGAAAGGGTTTTGATTGAAAAGGTATATACAATATAGGAATATAATTGAGAATCAAAAAGTATAGAAAGGAGATTTTATTATATTATTAAATTATTTTATTACAAAACTTCTCAATTGTATATAAGATTGTATCGATCTTTATAATTTAAGAATTTAAGGGTAAAAAAAAAGATAACATTTTTAAATAGTATTAAAAAGATTTGTATGTAAATAAAAGAGTTAAAGTGATATGTTTAGATAAGGAGTAAATAGAATATATATAAAAGCTTTATTTATAAGTATATGCTGATGTTATTTTATTTTTTATCTGGAAAAGCTTTTAATAATATAATGAATCTAATAAGTATTTAGAAATCAACTTTAGAATTAAAAGCTATAAAGTTAAAGAGAGTATACTATAAAACTATATATGCGATCGACTCGAAGCTTAGTATTATACTAGCCCGATCGGACGCGATCACGTGTATAGCGTGATAGATAGGAATGAATATTTTATAATAAATTCTAATATTTTAGTATATTGCTAATAGTATTAAATAAGTAAATGATATTGAATACTTTTAATGATATTGAATTCTGTATTATATGTAAATGTATTTCGAAAAGAATTGATATGCACTACTAAACTAACCTGTATATGGATTACGGGAAATACTATTGCCTACACTGCCCAAGCCAACTCTCCCACCTTCATATTTTCAAAGATCAGAGAGTAGAGTATAACAACACGATACGATACGACACGATACGATACGATATGATACGATACGATACGATATGATACGATACGATACGATATGATACGATACGACACGATATGATACGATACGATCGACAGGACACAACACAATATAATATAATATAATATAGCAAGCAAATCATCATCATCATCATCAACCTCAACATCCCAACAACCAGCCCATCCATCCATCCATCCATCCATCCATCCAGTCTAAATTCCACTTTCAAAAATAACCGCCCACCTCCTTCCTTATCCCTTTCCATTCCCTCATCTCTCACAAACAAACAAATGCTGCTCGTAAAAGCCCCTGGTATAAAGAACTCTAAGCCTCACACCATGCCATCCCATGCCATTCAATCCCACCCCAGCCCACCCAATCAATTCAATTCGATTCGATTCGATTCAACCACACCTCCCCAGTAATATAACCAGCAAAAACACTCAAAAAGACTCAGATACCCACGCCATAGCGCTTCAGCTCAACTCCCAACACCATAACAAACCCTTCCAAAATCTTCCACTGAAACTCCAAGGCAAAGCCAATCCAATAATGTAATCAGTCCCTCCAAATTCAGCTAGCAAAACAATCTAGAAGAATCTTGCCAATCAACCATCCTTGAAATGCTCGTTATGATTCGTCGCATTATCGAAAATTCGTTTATATTCGTCGTCATTCTTCTCCCGCTCTCTCCTCTCCTCGGTTGTCTCTCTTTCACCACCAGTAAACCCCTCCCTCACTACACCCTTCCCCTTCCAACTCATTCCATTCGTTCCATTCGTTCCACTAGTCCCACTCGTTCCCCCACTCCTCTCACTTTCCTTCCCCTCCTCAATATTAGTAATTCCACTAACACCACCCTCATTAAACCCCAAACTTCGCGCATGAACAGGTTGACTCTCCATTGTTGTTCGTCCTCCAAGAGATGCCGGAACTGCCGTTCCACTTCCCCTGACACCACCATTACTAATTCCCCCAAGTCCAATATTTCCCTTTCCAATTTTGCCCGTTTCATCAGCTCCCGTTCCCGGACTTCCAGAACTTGCAGTCCTTACACTATTTTCCGAATCTTTTTTCAACAACTTCGATGGTCTCAGAACCGCAGCATCGGCCAACTTTCCAGGATTGATATTTAAATTTGGATTGAGTGACTCTGAGTTTTGCGAAATTTCATTATGTAATGGGCTAGAATGGCTCGGCGAATTGGAATGTTTGCTTGACGCATCACCATCTTTACTGCGTTTAGAACTACGCGAGGATATGCGACCTTGCTGAACGTTCAGAAGATATGAGATTAGTGCCGTGTGCCGTATAAGTAATGCGATGGGGTGGATGAGATAACAAACTAAGAACAATGATAGAGCAAAGAGGGCGTAAAGCAGCTATGTGCTTGAATATTTTTCTCGCGGATAATAGCGAAATGGCACCTTGACCCGCCCTTGATATTGAAATTATCCACTGAGAACTTTTCGATTTTGTTCCAGAGATGAATATAGAAGAACCGTGAATTGAAGCGGGTTTTCTTGTCAACAAACTCAACTTCAAGATGTGGAGGATGATGAATGATCAACAGCTTGACCAGCTATTGGTGCGGTGTCAGAACCGTCATCACTCACCTGTTTCGCCCATCTCAATCCACAACTATTACACAAGTCTCGATTCCCACTCGGTCCCCTCCTCCATTCCGGGGTATTCTTCGTATGGCAATTGGCACAATCTCGTTGCACGTTACCAGGTAATTTTCTTCGTTTTCGCTTCTTTCTGGCATTTACTAATGATGCTACCTCTTCGGCGAGTGATCGATTTTCCTTTTCCATTTGTCGAAGTTCATATTGCCAACTCGTAGCGCGTGTCGTCTTCAATTCTTCGAAAATGTTATCCCTAGAAGCTAAAGCTTCATCTTGAGAACCAATTGGAAGCCCGGATCCACCTGGTTGTGTGATAGGTATAGTTGTAGTACCAGAAGCTCCCGGTGTCATAGGTTCAGGGAATGGGCTAGCTTGAGGACGAGCTAGTTGATTGTTTGATGATATTCCATCGGAATTTTGTGTATCTGTTCTAGTCATGGGACTCATGATCATTGTTTTACCGCCAGGAATAGTAGTACCATTAGCTCCCGTGGCCGAAGCAACATTTCGAGATGCTTTATTAACCAATCGAGTCTGAGCGACAAGAAAGGTAGGTTTACGGCCCTCCGATGCATCTCCAGGATATAATACTGTCTCGGTTTGTATGACAAGACCACGCTTGTTGAAAAGCTCATGTGAGTATTTGACAATCTTTCCCGTTCTTGCCTTTTCTAAGGCTCGACCAAATGCAACCTTAGAATCAGCACGCATCAATGCTTGAATGCTTGTACCAACAAGATCATCTGGTGTACGATCTAGGAGGGACCGAACATTTGTTGCAACGTATAGAAACATGCCCGACGTTGACAATTTCGAATACATTTGTTGGTCACTAAGACCGTCCATTCGCATCAAGTCGCTTCTAGCCAATGCGTACACTGGTCTTATCCGGCCAACCATTACGATGCATTTTCGACCTTTGCCTTGCTCTGCACAAAGAGAACCATGGCTCTCGAACCATGTGTAGCCACTATTCTTTCGACGAATGCGGAATACAACATTGACAGCACTCCCTTGTGATGTTTCCTTCAACTCTCGAGTCACAGGAACGATATCACTAGGATGACAGATGGAGGATAGAGCAGTTCCAACCAGCTCAGATGCATCATATTCCAAGACTTGACAACATGACGGCGAAAGATACATGAATAAACCTTTCAGAGAAAGAACATGAATAACATCATCGCTATTTTCCAAAAGCACTTTATCAAACATTCTCTTGGTGGCTTCCGGATCGCTACCATTGTCGTATGAAGCTAATGCTGCGCTAACATCATCTCGACTTATTGTTTGTCCGGCATCAATTAGACGAACATTTTGCTGAGGTGGCTGCCATTGATATCGTGGTAATGTACCTTGTTTATAATTCATGGTGTAAATTCCACCACTCACGCCATCGATACTAGTTGGGTTCGCAACCACATCAACCTGAAAACCGACCACCAGAGAAAGTGTAGGGTCGTCATCACTTGCAGGGATAGGAATCATCGTCAAAAGATTCATGAATGGCTGACCCCCTCTTCGATAGTTGATAATGGCTTGTTGAGTTTCCGTTCGATTGTCTACGGCTTTCTTGAGTTCGTAGACCTTATCATTTTCCGTGGCCGTCCTACGTTCACCAGCTTGGATTTTGCCATCGGGTGATTGGAGAAATCGACAATTTCGTCCTAATACCTCATGTCTTGAATACCCGGTAAGGTTCTCAAAAACATCAGATACATATATTATAGGGCAATCCGTCTCTCGTAAATCGCAGACGACAAATGCACATGATAAATCGACGGCGCCTATGTTAATAACTTTATTTGGTCTTTTTGCCACTCGTATCAATGCTCCAAGCATATCAAACCCAGTGCTGGAGTATATATCCGTAATTCCTTGTCCCGATGGGGAGGTGTCGGGAGCGGTGAGAGCTGTGGGGGTTGATGCAGATGTGGGGATCATAGCCGTACTAGATATTCGTGTTAAAAGATTCGGAGGTGCATTTGAAGTGGATGGGGAGTTGTAATTGATTAAGGTTTGAGGCATGCTCATAGCGCTTGGTGATTGGCCCATGACATCGAATCTCGAAGACACTCCTTCATTATTCTCATCTTCCAAGGGTCTCATTATCATACCCTCTCGAGCTCTCAAGAGCGACTCCGATGCCGTGGGGCCCATGATAACGGACCTCGATGATATCTCTTCGTCATTCTCATCGGCCATCGTTCTTATCCTCCCACGGTCTTGACCTCCCATAAATATATTCGAGTCCATCGAATCCATAGGATCATTCCCATATACCGTAGGTGAATAATTATCATTCGAGTACATGCCCATCGGCGAATCTTGAGACATACCATCCATACCTATGGAAGCATAATTCATCATGCCAGGCATCATATCTCCCGAGAAAGATCCATATCCCATAGTAGTATCCATCAAATTTGGTCGCACAGAGTCGGAATAACCAAGTTGCTGCATTTGAGGCATTATACCCATTCCAGACTCCATCCCACCGCCATAAAGGTCGTTCATGTTCATTTCACCCAAGGATTGTCGACGTAGCATTGGATTCTCGGAAGAAGATGTTGGGGTGGCAAATTGAAAATCGTTCAGACCGACATCACTATTGCCAAATTCTAGCATGGAAGATCTGCGATCGTGATCTTGCGAAAAGTCTTGTGAGTAACTCTGCCGCCGTTGTAATTCGTTGTTATTCTGCATGATGATTTCATCCAAGCTATTCCCAACACTCATGTTATGGTTCATGCTCATGGAACTTCCGTTAGATTGTGCGGAAGGTCGCTGTTGTTGCTGCTGTGGTTGAGGTTGCGGTATACTCAGAGACCTAGAATGTGCCCTCCTTTGAGCAACCTGCCGCTGCAGGTCCTCTTGGGTCATTGGCATATTAAAGAAATTACTCATGATAACGTCGACATCTGCGTCGGAATTGCTGGTGGCTGTATCGAAATCGAGTGCACGGTAATGACACTCGAGTGTTGAGGAGGACTGAAACTTTACGAGAACGTCGAATATTCGTTCGGCCTGCCGTGAAATCTTCTCTACACTTGATCGAGTTCACGAACACTCCACCAATCAAAGAATCTCAAGAGGAAACTCGACGATTGTGTATATCTATATTGGTCGTGGGATATCAGGTTTTTCTCAATCAAGTATGCGCTTTGTCGTATGCCATAATTCTTTCCAGGTCGCAGAGTGTCGAGTCGCTGTGCGTGATGATAATATCGAGTCGCAGAATTCACCCGTCCTTCTCAGAAGATTTCAGAAGACACACTCTCGGTCGGAAGATTCTTGCAATGTTTTGTAGAGCTTGTGTACTTTGTACAATTTGATTGTCTTTCGTTCCGAAAATCTGCGGGGGGCTTTACGTCGGAAGTGGATATCGGTTTCGAAAGTACCGATGGTTGAAATGCGTGGGACTTGGATCGATATTGTAATATGGATGGATAACTGGCAGTCTTCCCAGATGCTGGTGGGGATTCGATCTGAGGTAAGTGAATATCATCCAAATCAATAAAATCAATATATTTCTGATATCAATTGACGTTGTTTGTAAAGGGGAAACAAAGCTTGTTTAGTAGTAGTGTTAGTAAGTACTATATAGTTAGATCAGGACGATCAATGTCAATGTATCAACTTTTTGTGTGGTGATGCAAGAACCGAAAGGCAAATTTACTAGGGAGATGGGTAGTTGTGATTTGAAGATTGATTACATAATGCGTTAGTTAATTGGGAGTGAAGTTTTTTGGTAATCTCGTAATCACACATATAAATTATATATATATATGTTGACTTGACTCGAGTATTAATATATGCATAATAAGTGCATTGTATCTTATTTCTTATATTCTCAAATGATCAAAATCCTCGAATAAGATTTATCTATCTATCTACCTATTTATACAACCTCACCATCTATCAATCTCATCACCCTTCCCATTTCGAATCTCGAGATCTAAGCAGATGATGCACTTAATCCCCGAAGAAAATATGTCCCGTCCCGTCTGCGGACACTTTTATGGTGAAGTCCTTCCATACAACTGGATGAATTTCGCTTCAAATATACTTACTTTATGCCTTAGGTATCTAAGAATCTAGGTAGGTTATTGATCTACCTATCCATGCTAACCTTATCCCATCTCGAGCCTCTCTACGTACTCGTATAATATAATTAGAAGAAACCCCCGAGTCAAAATTAATCATCCACACAACTTCTCAAGTAATCATCAACTCTCCTTCCCAATCAATATAGAGATCAACAGATATATCACTCCAGCTACATATGAAAGATTACTCTACTCGAGTACAAAACAAATTACAAAACAAATTACAAAACCAAAAATAAGAACAAAAATAAGAACAAAAATAAGAACAAAAATAAGAACAAAAATAAGAACAAAAATAAGAACAAAAATAAGAACAAAACATCATTTACCAGTACTCGTACTCGCAATAATAATCAATCAAATATCCTGATTTGATGTGTGGTCGAGTTATTATCATCATCATCATACCTCACTCAGTACGTACCTATCTAATTGCTAATACACACACAAACACGTACACACATACCCAACACCAAAACAATCAATCAATCAATCCCTCTCTCTTTCCTCTTTCCTCTTTCCTCCCACACAAATCCCTTCACAATCCTATCCTATTCGTCTCTCGAAAATCCATCTACATACCTACATAACCAAGTATCGTACACCCACCGCTACCTATCTCTCCATCTCTCTCTTCTGCATTCCATCCCTCGCACACCGATCTACCCACTCACCCACTCACCACCCACCACGCATCCCCTCCTCCCCCCTAGTCTCCCTCCCCGCCAAACCAATGCAAGAAATCATCCAATTCCCTCCCCCCTCTTCCCCCTCCAAAATTCTCGGCACCACATAATCCCAGTTCAAAGATACCGAAAGCCCAGTATCGGGCACCACGGCATTGCGTCACCATATGCAAGCCACTATCATGTAGGGACCCCAACCCTTTTTGGGTGACCACTGTGGCCCTTGATTAAAAAAAGTATCACGAATTTTCTCAAGGATTTTATAAGTATATTTTTTTTTTCATTCGCCTATCTGTAATTTTGAATTGACCCTGTTCTTGCTGGGTCGAAATCCCATCATAATAGAGATCCTCTGTTCTCTCTTCTTTCTCCCTCCCACTTCCCGTTTTTTGGTCCATCTGCATCCGAGGCTTTCCTAAGCTATTTAAAACATGAGGTGATCTGAACAAACCATTGTCACTTTCCTCCTCAAAAATAGAAAGAAAAAATTGTAGCTTGCAGTGGCTCCCGGTTGATCGCCATGTCATTCCATATACCCATTGAACTCGTCAAGTAATATTGATGACTAGCCAAATTCCAACCACCACCTTAGCCTAACCATCCCAAAGGTAACCCGGAAAATATACGTGCTCATATGGTATCATTCTATCATCAAAACTTTATCTCATACTCTCCACCACCCATGCAAATCGAATATCAATCCCAAGGCAAAGTGAAAGATCAAGCAAACCATGCGTGAACAGCTGCTTGTGTATCGGGGGCCAGTTGCGTCAAAAGTTGAGCGGGGTTTAAACTTGCGGCAGCGAGGAGGGTTTTGGTAGCTTCAACAACTCTGTTGGCAGTCTGGCCTTGTATTGTCTGGCCTTCAAGAGCTTGAGCAACGAAAACAAAGACCTTGGCTGGTTGAGAAGTAACGGCGGTGTTTTGTCTAGATGTGTTAGTCATGTATAAATCAAACTTTGGATTCATAAACTTACTGTTCAATGAGCTGGACAAGGAAAAGGTATGCATATGGAGCAGCCTCTTCATCGTTGACAATGGGTAAAGTATCGATCCATGCTGTGACGACTGCTTGTTGATTCGCAACACCAGATGCATTATAATGTAATATCTTAGCAATGGCAGCACATGCATTTTCTGTCGCGTAAACATCATCTTCGCCTCTAGCGGTGGGAATTTGCGTCGCATCAAACAAGAGCTGAATTGTGTTGCCTACAAACTCGGTCCAGGGTGCACCTCCTCTGTGGGCCGCGACACCAATACCGTAGGTAGCGGCTTGACGATTGGCGGGAGCAGGATCTTGGCATCCAGCAATCAAGGGACCCTTGATAAGGGGTTCCATATATCTAGCGCTCTCTACACCGCAGAATTCGAGAACATCATCAATGATACACAATCCCCATTGTCTTTGTGTGGGATCCTCGCTTGAAAGAAAAGCGGAATATGTTGTGAGGAGTTTCTGCCACGATTCCAAGAAAGCGGGACCGTGGTTCTTGAAAATACAGTGGAATGCCTTGTTCATGTCGGAAAGCAGAGTTTGGTCGTCTTCAATAGCGTAAAGTGTTTCATCGGAATCTTCATCACCTTCTTCTCGGTTGGCATCAGCTCGTTCCTCCGCCCTAGCCTTGACGCGTTCTTTGTAATCTTCTAGGGCAGAAATAGCAGAATCCATGAATAGATCCATTTGTTGTCTAGGGAGACAATTCTTGCCCATCACTTCCACCGACTCGTAGAAGCATTGATACATCTCAGCAAGTGTATCGATAGCTGGTTCAGCACTCAGAACCTCGAGAACCTTAGGGATTGTTGCTCCCCAAAGGTCCCGTAGTTGAGAGGACTCGGGACCGTATGCTTTCTTATAGGAATTGAGCAATTGCGGTACACACTTCGCCGAGACGACTCGAACGGGATCGTGGAAGAAGAATGCGAGACCTGGTAAGGCAATGTTGGCCATAACACCCTGCACGTAAGGAGCAAAATGGGCCTCCAAGACCTGAGCGTAGACCACCAAGAGCTCGATTGCCATGTGCTTGTCATCAAGAGTGCTAGTTTTGATGCCGATGACTTTGCCTTTGAGTGGAACAAGCTCCCAGCCCTCTTGTGCCTGTACGGCTTCAACTTCATCTTCATCATCAAGAAGTTGAATATCTGCTTTAGCACTTGCCAACTCCAAAAGAGGAGGCATGACATATTCAAGATATGCGAGGAAGTCGGTTCCCATAACCCTACACATACGTCCCCAGCAGTGCATGAGATATTGGGCTTGTGGATCATCCGAATCCACAATGCCTTGCTGAACAGTGGCCAACAATTTGACCAAGTCTATTGCGTCGTTGCCTAATCGCTCCCTTCCAACTGCCAAAGCAATTAGAGTAGCGCATTCCATTGCTTTTGCGCGGAGCAAACGAAGCTCCTTAGTTGATTCTGCCTTCAAAACGTTGAAGAGGATAGGCATCAAGGTATCGTAGTATTTAGTAAAGGCGGCCTCTGCGGAGTCGGCAATAGTTGCGATTGTAGAGAGAGCTTGCTCTTGAACATATCTCTTTGGACTTTGAAGTAGTTGGAATAAGTTACTCAACAAGTCATCGAGGTATGGCTCAAGGGTCGTCTTTTCAGCCTCTTCACAGAAATTGACGAGAGCAGCTGCTGCGTGAGCTTGGACACGTGGCTCTGGGCTCTTGAGAACCGGGATAATGCTGCGTACTACAATTTCGTGATAGGTCTCCTGCATGGTTCCTGCAAAGTCTGTACTCATTTGTCCCAGAGCATTGCAACCGGCCCAACGCACACGCGGGTGCTGATCGCTCAAAGCAGGAACAACAAGCTCTAGAACTTTGTTCAGTTCTCCAACCATCAAATCTCTGCAGCCTTCTGAAATCGCAGAGATGGCCATTAATGCAGCATGTCTATCTCTCCATGCTTCGGAAAGCATCATTCTGGGGAGCCAATTGAAGGTAGGCGCCAAGATAATTGATCCTCCGAGCTTGTTTGCCAATCGATCCATACATTGCTCACCAGCAACGTGATTCAGGTCACTCTCCTCCGGATCCATCTGTTCAAGTCAGTTAGTGATTTGACAAAGCGAGTGGGGATATTCGTACATCATCTGAAGCATTCCATTCGGCTGCATCATCGTCATCCTCGCCAATATCAGTCATGAGGCTCAGACATTGAGTAATCATGTCTGTTACAAAGCTCGAATCTTTCTTCACCATAGCTGGAGCATAATCGGCAAATGTTGCCATGAGCTCGAGGGCATTTTGGCGAACCACATCGCTCAATTCTTTCTCCTGAATTGTTTGAATACAGAATGTGACTAGATTGTGAAATAATGGTCTAAACATCTTTGGGGCAACCTCTGCGAGGGTCATGAGTGAAACAAGTGCTGTGCTGAGACTATCGGAGTCTAGACTTTCCTTTAGAGGTGGTAAGATCGAAAGGACTTCTGGAATAAGGCCATAATATTTTAATTGTGACTTCTTGCCGAGACTAGAGAAAAATGATGTAAATGCTTCCATAGCTGCCAAGCGGACCTTGTTGCGTTATTAGTGATTGTCCTATATGTTAACCGTCAAGAGAACTCACAACTGTTTCGGTATCCTGGAAACCATTCTTAAAAGCTGTTAATACTGTATCTTCATGTTGCTTTTCGATTATGCCAGGAGTCGTAGAGAATATTCTGAATGCTATTTCTCTCTGTCCGGCTAGTTGTGAAGAGCTTAGAGTAGAGAGAACACCCAAGATTTCTGGCCATTGTTCACCTATGAAATGTTAGATTGGCTTCCTGCAACATTTCCTGCGCCCAAGTAGCATACCATTATCAGAATATTCTCTAGCTATTTCAGCGACCGCATCTCCAATCTTATTTCTTACTGGATTCGACTTCTCCAGGCCTAATGCCTCTATGAGCTTTTGACGGATAATATATGCTTCTTGTTTTGGAATGGCGAGAAATAATTCGATCGAGTTGTTCTCATCTGTCTTGCGAGACTTGGATGCTATACGACGAAAGATGACTGCAGCGAAGGATCGAGTCTATGAGATGATTGAAATTAGGGACACAAATCTTCAAGTTGGATATTGAGGACAAGAGATAAAGCTTACCGTTGCATCGTTGGAACCATATATTTGCTCAACCAAGCCCATCAACAACATTTCAGGTTTGGTGGCTACCCAGTTGTTGTTCAAGTGCTCTTCAGCCTGCGTACGGACATTGTTGTCGGTCGACTGTAGAGCAGACAGCAACTGTGCCAGCTCTGCATGTGCATCTGCTGGAAGAACAGACATGATGGTGGAATGTGGGTGGGAAGACTCGAAGGGTTTCAAAGGATACGAGGGATCGGAACGTCGAATATTAAGGAACAAGTTATAAACTTGGGCGCGAGGCGCATTCAATGCGCCTTAATTCCTACAGAGTCGAGGGTGGAAGATAATTATTGCACGAAATGGGAAGAAAATGGAAAGCGTAAGGATTTGTCGGGAGGGAAAGAAAGATTTCTTTATTTGGAAAGTTGACGTTGGATAAAGTTGTGTTGTTGTGGTGGGGGTTTAGATTTTCGAATTTGGAATTTAGAATTTTAGGATTCCCTCCCAATTTTTTTTTTGGAGATCACCAAACATTTAATAAAGTGACTCTCGCGCTAAAATCTCGGATCCATGTGAGTGGTCTCTACGATAATGGGTTATGCCTTGTCAGCGACTGGTTACTAGGTAGAATTGAATGAATACCAACAGATACACGGTAGCCGTACTCCTTGACGCCCCCTTGATACTGTTGGATATTCCTGTCTGTGGATGTGGATGTATATGTTAGATCTGGTGGATGCATTACATACGATACATTCATTACATTACAGCTACCGTACCTAGAGAGGTAGGTATTCATGTCTCAGTCATTCCATGAAGTTTTATTATGATACCATTCATTGCCGATGTCAGAGCAAGGGAAGTTAATTATGACTTGATTCTCGGAATGATAATGCGTATCCTCTATTTTCTAATCGAGGTGCCCCTCCTTAGACCCCCTTGCTGATGGAAGATTTATTGATGAAGACACCGATGTTACTACTACTAGGTATGTATCCATTCTCCTTCATTACACGCGTACTGTACCAGTAGTAAGAAGTAACTACTAGGTAGTAATACCCATCTATCCAGCCAGTACTGGCAGACTGGGTGACCATCAGTGCCCAGAACACAGCCTCATCAATCTATATCATCCTACCTACCTGAGCCTACTTATTAGCCTTCTTTCGAGATGAACGCGCGCACCAGTGATCCTTGAATCCCGAGGTCATGGAGAGTACCCAAGTCCTCTGGGGAGTACGAAAGGACATTTGACAGGTATGAATGGCTTTGCTACCGGGCTCGTGTATCATATCGATAGCCCCTCTTATGATACCTAGGTAACACAATCGTTGGCTGGTGAAAGGTCAAGGGTCTGGTAAATTTGATCACTGGTGGATTTACCATAAATCATATGAGGACATGGAGAGCAAAGGATAGAATATCATATTAGGTACTCATCAACATACCCACCCAGGTGATCGTAAATAAATACTATCCTCGAATCCTCGAATCTTCAAATCCTCAAATCCTCCTCAAACATTGCTCTTCTTCCCTTCTCTCCCTCCCTTAAACATCTCTCTATGACCGGTATCCCATTCTTAAAACATCATCAAAATTGGTAGTAAATATCATCCCTTTACCTCGTAATTTACAGCAAATCAAATAATTTATAGATACGTACCACTCAAACAGTCATCATGACCAAATTTACCCCAATTTTTTAGATCGTAAGGGATCTTAGCGTGCTGCTACCCCTCAATCCATGTTCGCTATGATCATCATTCCCATCTATTCTCCAACAACAATCAAATCCAAAAATCATCAATCCAATAAATTAATAAGATCACGACTCATACAATCCCAAAGAACAAACTACTTACTTAGGTAGCGATAAATTCAAGTCTCATATTAATCTCTCTCTGCCATGGCAGATCGTACAGTTTTCGATCCTCCTCCGAGGCAAAGTACTTCTTCACCTAGTAATAACAATCCTGCCAATATCAATCATCGTTCCAGCTTCGCCGAAAATCTACGACAATCACCAAGAGCTCAAAGGCATCCATCATTCACACAAGCTGCGGTTCAAGAGTTATTAAATCATCCCCCGGCACAAAAAGGTGGAGATCCAAAATTCGCAGGAAGAGATTGGAGACAAATCCGCGTGGGAGAATTGGTACAGGAATCTGACATTCATTGGTGTGAGCTTGAGACAGATGTTGAACATGCGACAAAGGTTTGCATAAACCTCTTCATATTATTTACTTTCAATGTTAATCTTTTTGATAGGCGCTCATAGAATCCGGCCCCCCAAATGTCATTCTTATCCGCGAAACGTCAAACGATGTGACTGCTTGCGATAGCTTCGACTACAATGACCTCAATGCATACCTACTTGTAGTGCTTGGTCTAGCAAGCCCCGATGAAGGACAAACAGATACATATTCGCAATTAGCAAGCAAAGCTCGGGAACGCGCACCTATCCCACTTCGAGATGTGATAACACTTGCCAAGAAAGAACCTCTCACAACACTTTCTCAATCAGAAGACCTTTCGAAAGCTGTAGAAATATTTGGCAGTGGTGTACATCGCATTCTTGTCTGCAAACCAGGCACTACAACAGTTGTGGGAATTTTGAGTCAGTTGAAATTGGTGAAATTCTTGTGGGATAATGGTAGCAGTTTTCCAGCCATCGATCAATTATATCCAACTATCCTGAGAGATTTGAATATTGGAACACAGCACGCTATCGCAATAAAGTGAGTTCTCAGTATCTTTACAACATAACTTCTGCTAACAAGGGTATAGTGGTGACAAACTTCTCACGGATGCTCTTCAACTCATGAGCAACGAAGGATTGACCAGTATTGCAGTGGTTGACAACGCTGCAAATGTTGTTGGTAACATATCAACAGCTGACACTAAACTTCTTACACACACAAGTAGTCTACCTCTTCTCCAATCCTCTTGCATACATTTTATCTCGGTCATATTGAGCGAACGAGGAATTGGTGATGGAAAGGATTCCTTCCCAGTCTTTCACGTCAACCCATATTCGACTCTCGCCCATACCGTAGCAAAACTTGTCGCGACCAGGTCTCACCGTATGTGGGTCGTCGAATCGGCATCTCCATCTCCATCGGCACCTGCAACCCCATCCCTCGCAAATGCCTCTGTTGTTCAACAACCAAGTGGCAGTGGCTCCGTACCACCTTCTCCTTCATTCCCTGCCGTATCTGCCGCAGCTTTGCCCGGTGCACGTATCTCAGGTCGTTTGACAGGTGTCATTACTCTGTCCGATATTCTCAATCTCTTCGCTCGTACAACAGGTCTAAATCCCTTGAATCCAAATGAATCTCGAGCGAGAAGAAGAAGGAGCTCAAGTTCTTCTTTAAGACCAAGCATAGATTCATCGAGAGGAGATTATCTGGATACAATACGAGGCGAGCGTGGATCAAGCGTAGATAATAGAAAATGAGGAATTATGTGACGAAAAGTGTGCGGGGCTGAATCTTGACATGAACGATGAAAGTGGGGATGAAAACGTCAAATTCAAGCCTCGCCTGTTACCGGGAGGCGTCATCCAAAGAAGAAGTGATTCAAAGAGGAATACGTAGGAGTAGTTATACAACATGATGGGCAAAATTCCGAAAGCTATACGCATCGTTTAGGGTGAACAGCAGATTTCGAATCGAAATGCGTAAACGAGGACCCGAGAACGCCCTTAAAGTAATGAGAGTACTCAGATCAAAGGTGCGTTCGATCTTTATAGTGAGCAAAGCGTCATTATGATAGGTTTCGATATCTCTTTTTTTCTTTCGCGCGCGTGCTCTTTTACTCTCTTCTTAAGAATCGCATCACATTATCGAATTGAATCGGAACTGGAATTGGAATTGAGAGATGCGGAATGTTTCTAGATACCTTACTTAGTCTTAGCAATAACATATAATATGATTCGAGCAATTCACATCTTCACTGCATCTTCACTGCATCGATTCAAGTTCAAGTTCACATTCAAATTTTATTCTCTCGGATACTTAGGGTTCGTTCGAATCGATTTTTTATTTTATTGGTGAAATCTCTAATAATAATAAAATAACAAGGGGTTTGAAATATTAAAGCTAATATATATTTAGATAAAGCTAATATATTTGGGGTAATATTGGAATATATGAGATTGAGTTGAAAATAAAGAAGATAATGCTTTTTCTTAAATATATTTGTTTAATTAGATTTTAAAAATTGTTATTAGTTATTATATAAGAAAAGTTGAGAAAATTTATTATATTTATTACTTTAAAATTATTTGATTTGATATTTTATTAGTTCAAATATTGTATTCGTTTTGAAATATTTCGAAATATTTTAGTTATATATTAGATCTAATATAATCTAATATATATTGAGCTTAATATTGTATTCGATAAATATTATATTGGGCTAATATATTAGTCTAATATTTAAAAACAAATCGATTCGAACGAGCCCTTATTGATATCGAAAGTGTGGAATTGTTTGAGTGGGTGTGAGTACTTGTAATGTGATGTGAAGTGAAGTGTTTGAGTGTGTTTTTGTATGTCTGGTTTTAGGTTTATGTTTATTTTTATTTTTATTTTTATTTTTATTTCTATTTTTATTTTTATTTTTATTTTTATTTCTATTTTTATTTTTATTTCTATTTCTATTTCTATTTCTATTTCTATTTCTATTTCTATTTCTATTTCTATTTCTATTTCTATTTCTATTTCTATTTCTATTTCTATTTCTATTTCTATTTCTATTTCTATTTCTATTTCTATTTCTATTTCTATTTCTATTTCTATTTCTATTTCTATTTCTATTTCTATTTCTATTTCTATTTCTCTTTCTATTTCCCGGTGTGAATATGTATAGGTATATAGATGCTGGATTTTTGTTTTTTTTTTCGTCGGGGGGGGGGGGGGGGGGGGTCTTTGGGGAGGGGGAGGGGAAAAAGGGGATTTGATTTAGGATGAGATGGGAAATGGGAAATGGGAAATGAGAGATGTTTTATTCTTTTTAGGAGAGGGGAAAGAGAAGGGAAAGGAGAAGGAGAAGGAAACTTGTTATTATTATTGCTAGTTATTTAAGGAGAGATATTATTAAGGATGAGTAGGGAGGAATAAAGTGATTATGAGGAGTATGGATTATAGTAGGGATGAGATAGATATTGAGTAATAGGTGATAAATGATAAATAATAGATAATAAAAAAGGACGGGAGAGGAAGCGAGCGAGATAGGAGAAGGATTAGAGAATGAACAGAGAAAAAATAGAGGGGTATAGAAATAATGAGATATTGGTGAGGAAGAGGAAGGTATAGTGATTTGGTATGCGATTATAGAGGAGTGTACTAATAGAGATAGATGAACTTTGGAAGAGTTCTTGGTATGAGTTGATTGTTTGTTGAAGAATGGGAAATTCATGTTTCTATTTATCGAGTGATGTTTGTATTTTATACTCGTCTGGAAAGCTTGAGAGATGGAATTGTTGATGTTGTTGGAATTGGAATTGAAGATACTCAGTAGTGTTGAATACTTCTTGTAAGTATTAGGTTGTACTGGTTTGACACGGAAAGATAAGCTTAACTTAACTCAACTTCAGTGTTATATTATTATCCAAAGCTGCTTGCTATGTTTAGAGAAGATGGATTAAATTAAATGGATTTATTCATCATATTGTAGAAAATCACGATGATGTCGCGGCGTGGGTTGGAATAAGATGTAGTCGGATAAATCTCGGTTGTGGTTTGTTGATGAAGTCTTGATGAAG
Source organism: Botrytis deweyae (assembly GCF_014898535.1). Taxonomy (NCBI): domain Eukaryota; kingdom Fungi; phylum Ascomycota; class Leotiomycetes; order Helotiales; family Sclerotiniaceae; genus Botrytis; species Botrytis deweyae. The sequence goes on from NW_024066250.1 coordinate 256,890, forward strand.
TTACTCTACGATACATTGGTTTGTGTGGTTTGTGGAATCGACTTCGTGCGTCATTGTGTGGATGAGTAGAGAGAGACTGATATCGATATCTTCGGTATCTACCTATTCAATTATATCCTATCAATTCTTTGAGCATTATATCCTATCCTATCAGCTCGAGCATCCATACAATCTTTAAGTGACAGTATACATTCGAAAGGATCATTGAAGAAGGATCTCGAGTCTGAAGATATTGATTGACGAGTTTGAACTGCTACCATTCAACACCCACAACCACATCTTGTCTTCTTCCATCACGATGATCAGTAATCACAGATGACATTGGAAAGAAGATATCCAAGCTTTCGTAAATCTCTTCCTTATCAAAGTTCAGTGCTAAATACAGATAAAGTGGATCCATGACCGAATATCCCGTTGTATCCGACAGATCTTTTCTTCAAGAAGCTTTGGTGATAGGGAATCCCAGAAATACCAAGTATCATGGAATTTTTGGAACTCCTGACCCAAACAATTCTCAAGTTGAAGTCTAGCAAGTACCGAGGATATCTACCTTGAGATGGAAGTTGTCAACTTTATCAGTTGATGCAATAACAACATTAATACGTATAATTATATAAATACATATATACATATATATATAACTTATTGGCCTCCTGAAAAGACTACCTATGCATTAGACAATTTTGGTGAGCGATTTTGTATTCTTTCCTGAACAGGGGTTTGGACAGTCCTACATGAGACTTCGGCCAAATTAGAATCTATCCCGGAGGCGCAAAATTTCATTGAAACATTTGAGTTTGAACCAAAAAATCATTTCCATTGAATCAATTCTACCACATATATTGAGAGGAAAAAGAAAGGAAAGATGGATAATCAATTATTGAACCAACCAACCGAACCGAATCAACAGGTGCAGCCGCAACCTTTTGCGGGAGATCAGCAAATCGGTCCCAACTTACCAAACCAACCAGGCTCTGACATCCGACCTGATATCCGACCTGGGCGGCAACGGGTCAAACGTGCATGTCAACCTTGTAAATCGAGAAAGAAGCGGTGCGATGGATCGGAGCCTTGCGCGACATGCATTCGATACGGCTACGAATGTCATTACGAACTCGGGCCGAGGAAACGGAGGAGACACACGTTGAAAGATCACGACACGGATGTTTCGCAAAGTCATAGTTCGCCTGATGCGAGCATTCATCATCGCGATGAGCGCGAGAGAGCAGATAGTGAAAGTGCTCATGTCCCCCATACCAGTGGTGCCAAAGATACAAATCTTTGGGGGAAAGCTTTTGCGGCTTCTTTGGCCTTGAAGTTGGATGCCGGGAAGTTGAGTAAACCGCATTTGGCTTGGAATTTGGGTCTCAAGGATGAGCAATCATATGCTCAACCGCCGATCACGAGAGTAATAGGGCAGGCTGAGATGCAGAGACTTGCAAATCATTATTTCGATACCACGCATCAAATCTTTGGCATTTTCAAGAGAGATCTGTTTGATCGGAAGATCGTGGAGAGGTGGGGAGTAAATCTGGAAAGCTCTGATCCGCATGATCCCATCTTGTGTGGGGTTGCAGCTTTGGGATCTTTGTTTTCGGGTGGCAATCCAAGTCCAGCGGAGGCCCAATTGGTAGAATTGGCAAAGATGGCTTTGGAAACGACGAGTGTGTTGAATTATCCTTCTCGACATCATGTGGTAGCATGGGTATTGAGGACACTTTTCTTGAGATGTACGGCTTGTCCTCATGCTGCATGGATTGCCAGCTGCACGACAATGCACATTATTGAGAGTGTAGGAATGGAAGATGATTCGGATAACAGCAGTAACGACGCAGAGCTCGAGAGGGGAATTGGGTGTGGCGTCTTAAATATGCAGAGGTTGTTTTGGATTGCTCGACTGATGAATTCATGGGTGGCAAATGATTATGGTCGGTCGAAGGTGACTGTGAAAATACCTACACCTCCTTTTCCCTCGCCCGAAAGTGAAGCGGATATCACACTCGATTATCTCACCTTGTTTCAGATCTCAGAACGCCTAGATCAGGATACGAATCATACGGCCGTGGAATTCGAAGCAGGCATAGAATCGATCTACAGGTTTCATGCTCGATCCGATGGAGCAATACTTTCACAAACGAACTTGGGTCTCGGATTGTACCGCCGGTTGCGTCTCCTCGCCTCAACCATATCACAAGATACCATTTCTCAGGTGATATCTATTGGTATCAAAGGCTTAGGATCCGTCATGAGAATGGTAGAGAGTCGTCAACCTTGGTGGCACGTTGCCAATATCCCCTTTCAATTCGTCTGTATCCTCCTCGTCATAGATACCCCCGAGTCCCTCTCGCATATCGGCGAGGCTCTCGAAACTCTCGATGCGGTGTCCCGCTGTTTCACCACTCGCTCACTTACAGAATCTGCAGCAACGGCTAGAACACTAGTGGAGTTATCTCAAAAGAGGAAACAGGAAGAAATTAATATTTTGGGCCAGGGTCTCAAGACCAGAATGGAACCCATGCAGACGAGCCAATTGCCCATTCCGAATGTGAATACTAGTAAGATGATGCTGGCGCCGACGATGATGGGAAACGCAAATGTGAATGGGAATGGGAATGGGATAATGCCGGGAATGCCAAATATCGGCTCGATGGATTTTACGGGCTTTGATTGGGATTCTTTCTTGAGTATGGATATTCCGGTGTTGGATGCCACGGCGATTCTTTGAGGGAGGGGTGAAGAGTTTCGGATGTAGTATATTTTTGCAGAGAAATTTGACGTTGTGGAATATCTTTCCCGTAAAACTTGATAGGTCGGGACCGCCGGGAAATTTCCTGCTACATTGTAGTATCGCGATTGATGTTCTTGCTGTATATACCTACTAGGTACTTGAAGTGTCCACAGGATGAGTATGGATACTTCACAATCAAATACGCGTAAATCACAAGGAGATTTTTTTTTTTGAGAAACTTGGTAGGAGCAAATTATAGGAAGAAATATTCCTGGAATGGTGAATGAAGTAGGTGTAAATAATCGGATATAGTGGTGAGCTTAGGAAATTACAATGGGGAAGATTAAGTATATACGTATATATATACATATATCTATATACATATATACAGAAATCTAAATCTAATAGTATCAAGTATCTACCTAGTACCTATTCTCTGCGCATCATGTAGCTTAGTATGTAGATAGATGTAAACTCAGATAGAGATTTAGAAATCAACACCCTGTGATAAGACTCGTTAGTATTGTTATAAATGAATCTGTGTATTTCGAGGAGGGGTTTTTGGTGTATACTACATATGAATATGAATACTTTCTATTAGTTTTTATACATCTGTTTTGGGATTAATGATTATTTTTTGATATTCTATTTTGAATTTTGGTAGAGTGAAATTGTTGTTATTTTTCTATATATATAGGTATACATTCAATAGGTAGGTATCTATATATCTAGATTTATCTACCTATCTACCTTTCTATCTATCCACACACATCCCCCCCCTGCACAATCAATTCAGCCCTACGCCATACATACATCCCTGCACCCGACATCGGCAAACCTCACCGCACAACCGAGAATTCCCATAACCATTACCTCGGGCCGTGACCGCATGCATCAGCAGCGAAAAAATGTGATATCAGGGAACGGGATGGGGATGATGGGGAGTGGGAAAATTTTTGTGAAGGAAATGGACCGAATGGAGTGCCAAGATGTTGATGTTTGGAGAGATTGCGAGGTTGCGAGGTTGGGAGGGGAGGGGATGGTGCTGGGTGTATGAAGGAGGAAGTGGGAAGTAGGTGTTGAGGGTGGAGGGAGGGAGAGTCTAGATTGGGTGGTGTGGTGTGATGTTGTGGTGTTGGGGTGTTAGGTCTGCGAGTGAGTTTATGGTTTATGAACATAAGATGAGGTGAGTCTTCGAAGAAATCACATTTTTCACAGGATGATTGATTGATTCGATACCGAATCTTTGGATATTTACAGTTACACGTGAGTAGGTAGGTATGTAGGCTATATCTCATACCGAGAACATGGTACAGCAACTCAGATTCAACGGATAAGAAACGACAATCTCATCCAACCCATCACCACAACAAATTGTCTCCGAAGTACCAACCCTGTTCGATACTTATTCCCGACTCCTTTACTCCCTGACTGTAAACGAGGTTTATTCATCACCCTAGATGCAGGATCGTCTCCACCCACAACATCAGCTTGCAGACCAACACACCCGGATGAAAGCGGATGTAAGTCGGGAAGAATAAACTTTTTGATATCGCTTGGCTTTTTACTCTGTCGATAAATAGCGTCGTGGGAGGATTTTACAATGACTTTGAGGATCTGAGACAGGGTTGTGGCATTATTTGTGGATCGGTGAGATGGGTTTACTAGTATGTATAGGGTAGTTGAGTCGAGTGTGTGAAGGGTGAGAGGAGGATGTCGGATCTTGAGGATGTTGGATGGGTGAGAGCGGATGTGAAGATCTGTATGGTGGGATATATATAAAGGTCAAGGTACCTTTGTGAGGGGATTTATTTGTTTGCTAGATTGGGCTTCAGATTTTTTTATATGGTCTTGCATTCTTACTTGGCTTTATCTCTTCCTCTGGTACGAGTCGTTTATTTCCGATCTTCATTATATTGTATGGTAAACATCCGCATCCACCTCCAGAATGTCAGACACAGAGAGTAGTACCTCGAATCCCAAAGATGTCCTCTATGACTCCATCCTCAACAACCGCACAAAAGATCCCCAAACACCCATCACCCGCACTCCCACCCACAAATCCACACACTCCCGGCGCGGAAGCACCACGCTCCGCAACACCCCAACCCATCTCTCGCAAAAAGAAACCCGAGATCCAAATCTCGATATCAATCTTCCCTATCGAACACTCAGTCCCAATGCCAATCTCTCCGAATACACAGCCGAGAAACCAGAAGGTGAAATTCCCTCTGCGGAAAGAAATGGAAAGATAGATTATAAACTCGTTACTTTCCTGCCCGATGATCCGGAGAATCCTAAAAATTGGTCAAAGGCGTTTAAATGGTATATCACCATGGTCGTTGCATTGACGTGTTTTGTGGTTGCCCTCGCTTCGTCAATTATCACGGCGGATCTGGTTGGAGTGGAAGAGGAGTTTAATGTTTCTGAGGAGGTAGCTCTTCTCAGTATCACGGTTTTTGTGATGGGTTTTGGTATTGGTATGTTGATTTTCATTCTTTGATGTATATCTTAAATCGAAGAAGAAAAGCTCACACAAATCAGGTCCCATGATGTTTGCACCTCTTTCCGAAGTCGTCGGTCGCCGCTGGATATACGGAGTGACATTATTCCTCGCAGTCATCTTCATCGTTCCCTGCGCCGTCGCGCAAAACATCCAAACCCTCCTCGTCTGTCGCGCTCTCGATGGAATATCGTTTTCCGCCCCCATGACCCTCGTCGGTGGTACGCTCGCCGATCTCTGGCGCACCGAAGAACGCGGGGTCCCTATGGCCGCCTTCTCCGCCGCCCCTTTCATCGGTCCCGCCATCGGTCCTCTGATCGGCGGCTTCCTCTCCGACGCAGCAGGCTGGCGCTGGCTCTACTACATCCAAATCATCTTCGCCTTTGTCGTCTGGGTCCTCATCACCTTCACCGTTCCCGAAACCTACGCGCCCACCATCCTCGCGCGCCGAGCCAGAAAAATGCGCGAGCAATCCGGCGAACAGGAACACGTCACAGAACAAGATCTCGATCTACGCCCCTTCGCAGAACGTCTCCGTATCTTCCTCATCCGTCCTTTCCAACTGCTCTTCGGAGAACTCATCGTCTTCCTCATTTCTCTCTACATGAGCGTTCTCTACGGTCTGCTCTACATGTTCTTCGTCGCCTTCCCCATCGTCTACCAAGAAGGAAAAGGGTACTCCGCTGGCACAACAGGACTCATGTTCATTCCTCTCGCTCTCGGGGTCATCGCATCGGCTCTGTGCGCTCCAATCGTAAACCGCAATTACATGAGCCAAGTACGAAAATACAACGGACATCCCCCCGCCGAAGTGCGACTCATCCCCATGATGTGTTCCTGCTGGTTCATCCCCATCGGTCTCTTCATCTTCGCATGGACCTCCTATCCCCAACTCCACTGGATCGGGCCCGCTATCGGCGGCTTTCCCGTCGGCTTCGGATTCATCTTCCTCTACAACGCGGCAAACAATTATCTCGTAGATAGTTACCAACATCAAGCCGCTTCCGCGCTCGCGGCGAAAACTTTCCTCCGATCGTTTTGGGGGGCCGCGGTCGTGCTTTTCACGGAACAGATGTATGCGCGACTGGGGTATCAGTGGGCGAGTTCGCTACTGGCGTTTATAGCGTTGGCGTGCTGTGCGATTCCGTTTGTGTTCTGGGTGTGGGGCGCGAGGATTAGAGAGAAGAGTCGGTTTGCGTATGCGGGAGGGGATGAGGAGGGAGTGGGGAGGAGGGTGGAGGAGGAGGAGTTGGAGAGGCAGAGAAGTTATGTTAGTACTCCTTAGGGGTTAGGGGGGGAGATGGTTTGGGCAAATTGAGGGGTGGGGTGGGAAAGAGGATGATGTAATGATTTCTATGAGGGGATGGATAGGGATGGTGATTGTAATGAAACAGGATGGGATGGTTTGTGGGCGTTAGAGATAAACATTAGAGATTCCCCATAGATTTGTACTTAAATTTCCATATCATAATAATTTAATTGCATTCATAGAAATCAAAATCATAAAATACTATTCACACGAGCATTTTTCCATCAAATTAAATGCATATATGTATATAAAATTTGTGAAATGATTCCTGCATTATGCATTTGATTCATTTCATTGTACTATCTACTAATTAATCATCATCAGCCTCCTCATTTATATCCTGCCATACATATACCCCCAATCCCTCATTCAAATAATCCAATCCACTCATTTCCTCCCCTAAAACCAAGACCCAAAACTTCCGTATTCAGTCGATGGAGGCAAAATAGTCGATTATCGAATAATAGTGCAAAGCAAAGTATTGAACTATCGGAGTTTTATCCCCGTTGTAATGTGAAACTAGAACATATTTGAATTTTGATAAGTTTCGAAAAGGACTTAAATCTTAGCCTTCACATTATCCACCCGGACTTGAATCTTAGCCTTCACAATCGACTTATCCAACTTCCGATTCCACATTCGTACTCCTCGCGATTATATCTTATAGCCTGCTATACTTGATGTCTTCGTATCGTGTGTACTTTATCAAGTTCAGGGCAGTATCAGTTTGAGTGGTTAGATAAAGGCTTGAGAATGTGGTTGCCTTTGAGGTCTGCTTGATTGCGATGACGAACGAGATCTGGACCTGTGAAATGGTCTGGCTGATGCTGATATTTGTTGTTGTTGTGGTGGTGGTGGTGGTGTTGGAGACTGTTTGTGTTGGTTTGTGTGATGAGGGAAACATGGATCTTGGCCTTGACGTTGTCGATAGGTCCATGCAGTCAAGAAGAAGAAATCATCGAATCGCTTTCCGAAAAATCCACTCCTTATCCTGGATCTTGGCCTTGATGTTGCTCTCAGTGGTGTAATGACACTGAAAATGTGGGAATGATCATGCGCAAGCATAGCACTAATTGGAATGTGATCGTGATTACTGGTCTGGTCCTTGGATGGTAAGGAACCAGAAGCCAGGAAGTAATCACGGAAAACCATAGTCTTGAACTGTGATTCCGAAACAAAGAGTAACTCCACCTGGATGTTGTAATCACTCAAGATGCGGGAATCCTCAAGTTGCTTTCTGGCGGAAAAATACTTGGATCTTGGCCTTGATTATCCATTTGCCTCCACTATGTTGGAATCCTAGAAATCAATCAATAATAGTTGTAGTTTTCGACTCCATGGCTGATAATTGATCGATTTTGATGTTTTGATGAGTATGTTGTGTGTGAATCGTATAGTCTTAAGATTTTATTGTCGTCGAGTCTAGATAATAGATTAGTATATTGTAGCAAGCGAGAAGAGGTGGTGTCATTTACCTTATTATTGTTGAAGTTGAGCTTCTCCACAGGCAAAGCATTTGAATGTTGTAATCGGAGAGAAAATACATCAAGTTGCTTTCCGACGAAACACAATTTGAATGTTGTAATCGGAGAGAGAACAAACGTCAAGTTGCTTTCCGACGAAATACAATTTGAATGTTGTAATCGGAGAGAGAACAAACACCTTGTTACGACTTTTACTTCCTCTAAATGACCAAGTTTGGATAACTTTCCGCCTCTGGGTCACTAATCTCCCAAGTATATCTAGTATTTGAGGTGGAATACGAATGATATAGCGAACATCCTAAGGGACAAGATTTTGAATAGCCTTGCAAGAAGCTGACATGCAAGTCTACCTCAAGTTGCTTTCCGACGAAATACACTTTGAATGTTGTAATCGGAGAGAGAACAAACATCAAGTTGTTTTCCGACGAAATACAATTTGAATGTTGTAATCGGAGAGAAAACACATCAAGTTGCTTTCCGTCGAAACTAACCCCCTGGATGTTGTAGTCAGAAAAAACTCCACACATAAGGAGGCCGGGGATTGTAACAAGATAAATCTTGAGTTTTTGCCATTTCCCTTCCTGTAGGATCCCAGGTCTTCAGCAGGAGGTTCATGTTTTAGAGTTTGGCGATAAAACCATCGTACCGAGGTTTGGAAGGAAGTGCAAAAGGGGATTCCCCTTTATATTTGCACTCACTCCCAGCCTCAAGCACAAGAACTCTAAAACAACGCAGGCACCAGCTCGCACACCATCAAATCAAAACATACACCAGAGTGTATGAAGATCATGACAGTTGTCCAGCCCGCCGAACACATGGGATCCACAGTTAATAATGTGAACATCATCCTTCACGGGACTTTGTTCACATTACCAAAAAAGGGAGGCATGAGGGATTAAGTAACAATACTAACCACTCTGCTAAAAGATCGTTCCAAACGAGGGTGGTTTGTTGTTAATTGTAATATATATAGTTGGTACTGAACATTAGCCTCTTTCGCAGATAGTGATTAGCGAACTGGAAACGAAGGCAGAATGTAAATGAGTTCGGATTGCAGTCCAACAGTGAGACACTTTCGATGTTCGAAAATCTTTCGATATCTGCGAGCAAGTGAATACTTGAAGATGTTTTGGGATTGAAGACTATTAATGCTTAGATATAATTCGATGTCTGGATATATCTCAGTGTAAAGTTGTTCAAGCTTTTCAACGATCTAGATGATTTCGGCGTTTCAGACTATCTTGATATTACATTCAGATTCAGAGATTGAATGGCTTCATCGTCAGATTGTACACCAAAGTATTCAAAGGTTGAATCAGTACGATCTATCTGATGTGATGAAGTGTTGATCTAATATGAGGGGTTCTTAGATGCTCAAATCTTGAGTAAATCAGTGAGCCATATTCGTGAATCTCAGAACCTTGTATTAAACCCAACAGTAGCGAGCAAATGCTTCTGTTGCATGAATATCGGATTTAAAGGCTTAGTGGCAACTAAATCTTTGTTAAAACCAAATCAAGGTGACTAGAACTCTTTGGGGAGTAGTGTATCTGGTCAAGTTTTTTGGTTGGGGTTGCATCCAAAAGCCATAGACGGTTATCTTCGCGCCAGAGTTGGGGAACAGAATTGGTGACGAGATGCTAGGGAAATCTCATTCTCCATCCATAAGAAGGTGTTAAATACTTCTTATACATAATTTCTGTTACCTTGGCTGCGATGTCGAAAGGCTTTTGAAGTACTAATGTCTTACAGTATGCACTGTTGGTATTGGACTGAAGTTCATGATTTTAGTGTATGTTAATCATGAACAGTGAGGAATACTGACTTGGAAAGCTTTTTGGGTATGCTCATGATTGTCGTAGATGTGGTCAGGCTCAAGCCTCAGGATCCGAGGCGAAAGGACTCTCATGGCGAATTTGATCTTCCTCGATAGGATAGATCCATGTGGAGGATAATCAGAAAACTACTCAACTCCATGTACATTTTTGATGGATTCAGAAGTTGAAGAGAAATCTAGAATTGCAGGGGAAGTGCAGACTTTTATACCCCAAGTCAAAACGAAGATCTTCAAGCTAAAATTGCGTCATTTTCCTAAGCTCACTACTTCGAACTCTAATTTCAATACTATCGATTCTTGTGGATCTTGGTTTGGTCACCAGAGTCGATTTAGTAAAGTTTGATCATATTTTTCTCTTTAAGAAGAGCTTGGTATTCGACTAGTAAAGTTGGCAGCTATCATTATACTTGTCCTTAATTGACGAATCAAACAGCTTCCTGGATACTGACTCATTAGATATTCATTTCTAACACCTCTCAATGTGTCTCTGAAGCCTGATAATTATCGCCTTGGATTTATGAATATATTCTGATCCAGAAGTAGTTCGATACATGGGAAAGGGTTGTTCGTTCGATTAACTAACTTACTCTCTAACAAAGTAAGAATTTAGCTAACTCACATATGGTAGTAATTATCAGGAAAGCCCCCCCCAAGATGAAACTAGACCCAGAATATCCTGAAGCTCATTTCAATCCTGTTTTTCTGCTTTGAAAGCACTATAACCAGAATCTTGTAGCAAATCGACCTTTCTGTTTTAGGTCAAACTTCAAAGTTTCCGCGGTAATATCACGAAACGTCTATCATTTTTAAAAAGTTCATCGTATGTTATTAACCTAATACTAATTTACAACTTCATTTGATACCAGATCAATCTTGCCCATCCGACGCCTGGAGCAAGATTACGAAAATACGCTAGTGGTGCCCACGGAGCCATTTGCTGTGGTAATCGTTGATGGGGAGGACTTTGGCGAGGCAATTAATATCTTCGTAGTCTTAAAAGTTTGCAAAACTTCTCGATTATTCTAAAGCAACACGGCTTGAGGGGTTTCTCGTTCCATCCTTCCATAAATTGTAGTGAAATGTAAGCGTCATCAGCAATATCATCAGTGTAGCTAAGCCAGCTCTCCATATACTGTAATGAGATGTAGGCATCGTCATCAATGTCATCAGTATAGCCCCAAAGCTTGGAACCTGGGGTCAATATATGAGTGATTAACTCTCTCTCATTATTCGAATCATTGATAAGGAGGCTCCTTAAACCAAGCATAGCATGATGGAAATCCCAAAAGTAAGAAGTCCTTACATTGATGGCATATCGTGACCTAGACCTCCTGGACTCGTCTGATTCTCCCAATTTGGTCAATATCGGGCATATTTCAACCTTCTTAATTCGCAATTCTCTAAAAGATCGGACCCAAGAGAACCTCATTGGAGATTTCAAGACCTCCTGGAAATCATCTTCAGCAATCGTCAACCAGATAATTGCAGAATCAAGGTTGGGAAGATCGCTTGATATATACCGGCATAAAGCAACAAAATCCTCAAAAAATGGTACATTAAATTCATCTCTAGGGTCGAAATCTATAGAGATATGCTTTATGCAGGGATGAAACAATTTGTTTCTCTTCAACCACGTCAAAGACTTCTGCAAGAGTAACTTTGTTAGCCTTTCATTTACAAAAGAAAAACAAATCGTTATGATGGCAAATCAATCACACACCTCAATGATAGGACCATTACGATCACTCGTCCACTGCTGGTTGCAACATTTCACACACCACACGACACGTGGGATGAGGAACCCGAGAAAATCGATCAAAACCTCTTTCGCCTCTTGGCTACCGTCGTTTTCTCGTCTTCGCAACGCTTCGGCAAACCCTCTTACCCAACAAAACTCTCCCATCGCATGGCACATGGATATCTGAATCTTATCTTCGAGTGTAGGGACCCCATAATACCGCTCCTGGACAAAATCGGCAACTGGTTTCTTGGCCTTTAATGTGGATGTCGATATATTATCCGTGGTAACCCAACCTAGAAGACCCTCATGATGAACGACATATTCATAGATAATTTCTCTAATTGGCAAAGGTAGAAGCAAAAGACCCTTAAGAAGCCTATGATTAGTGTTAGCATATATCATGAAATCTTAACAATGTGCAACATTACCAATGTGGAGAACAACCATGGCCGTTAAAATAATATGACATCTTTTGTCCACAGGGAATAAATCTTGTAACTGATGGGCAGGTGAAGTGAGTTAAACCCATATGCCATTCATCTTTGTGATCGCAAGGCAGACCAAGGAACCTATCTTTGTTTGCTGAAAGGGGAGCCAAGTTACTGCGTTCCATGTATCTTACTCGTCCGTCAGTCGATAGGAAATCTTTCGACCAATTTTTACTGTCGTATAATTCCAAGGTGTTGTAAAGGTATCTTTGGGTTGGTGTGCGATCAACTCCATCGTCAGGGAGTGGACCGTTTCCAAGAGATCTCATTCCTGGTAGGCCCGCCATTTGTAGTAAGGGGTCTCTCATATTTGCGGAAAAGACAACGTCTGCCAGCGATTACTTCTTGATTTCTTCGGTAATTATTTTGATATCAAATTATGTCTTCAAATCTTTTGTTTTGCTGTAGTGTCAATCAGTTGAAATTACTGGGCATGTTGTAAAACCTATGACAAGCCATATCAGAAAGCTCATTAATTAGATGAGCCATTGTATATGAATATTTGGCCGAGACAGTGAATGATTAGATCGTATGATGAATTCTGTCTGCAAATTGACTCACATTTCTTACCTGATAATATTCTCATGATATTGATGTTTTATTTATGACAACGGAAGGATGGCAAGGTGGCTATCGCATATACTAATCACACAGAAATGAGCAGGATGAAGTCGGAGAATAAGATCTCACAACATGGTAATCTCGAATGAAGCCATGAAAGGTTCGTGAAAACCTTCGCCCTACGTTTCTTATGATTTGGGTGTTTTGTATTCTATGAACTATGAAATATGGTGTAATGTTGAAGTCATGAAGCATGCTGAGTCATAACCTTTTGGCCGGTGTGATTGCACTCTCTACCCCACCATCAACAACGACACCTCATTTTTTGCATGCTCTATGGTCAACTTGAAACCATGGAAATGTGGCATTCGACGTATTCCGTCTCTAAGTTTACAAGCAGAGGATAAGTCTTGATAAGGCTTGATAATCCTCGATGGATTTAGGTAACAAATCACCATTCATGTTTGATTCCCACTCCAAATCCATCAAGATATCCGCTCGTGCCCGGAGCTCTCCAGGTAAACCCTCATGATTGTTGATTGTGTTTCTGAATCCTCTTAATATAGTTGCACCTTATCAAGCAGGGGCATCAAGATCCTCGATACATGCCCCAAGCTTCTGATGGCGTTGCTCATGCAGGCTGCTTTGGGTGACACCATCAAAGGTGCAAGATAGGCTTTTGGCTCGGTTCAAATCTTGGTACATCTTTGTCATTTTACACCAGTCTTCCTTTCGATGCGATCGGCCTGTCCGGGTATCTTGTTTCGTCGCTAGGTGGGTGATATCTTGCGGAGTATCATTGCCATCTTTAGAATGGTAAGTTAGCCTGGTATTCTTGATAGGTAATGACTAAGTATAAGATGATTCCGAATTCCAATGGGACCTAAAGACTGTCTGGAATATGCATCTACAGGCTTCCATAGTCTGAAGCAGATTTGCAACAAAACTTCTGAGACATTCTGCCAAGCGGTGGAGAACGTGGACTGGATAGGGAATATGACTTACAGGCGAGATAAATTGATGGTCAAGAGGGGAGCTTAAATTAGAAGTCCGAGGATACCTGACGTTTCTTGTATCCAAATCTCCTACTTGAATTGGAAAGAGATTATCCGCATGTAATTGTATAGTATTGTTCCATCTAAGAACTATCAGCTGATGAAAGTTTATACATAACATGAATCATCACATTATGAGAGATTAATTCCAGTAAGTCTTAACTCTTATCACTATCGATTTCGCCCTAATAACTTTCATCGACATTGGCATCGGAAGTGGATTGTGTTGCGAACGTGGGAGGTTCAGTGTAATATGTTATAATATCAATGGCAGATTGAATTCTAAGGTCGACTCCCTTTTTGGGTTCGAAGCACTCTCTTGGGCTGGGTAGGCTTGCGTTGACCGCATACCCATTGAGACTAGTATCTCCATTGTTGATATCCTCGTTCATGCCATACTCGTACTTTGTAAAATTTTCGCTCTCGCTTTGTACATGTGAAATCCAGTTCTCTATTATTTCTTTACCACTTTGTGCAGCATCTTGTTCCGACCCATGTCCATTCAGTATTTCCCGTTTTTGGCCGGCGATTTGTACGTCATCCATCCCCGAAAGGATATTTAAGAACAGAGGATCCTCACGAAACTTTGAATCCCGGATAAATTTCTCAGTATTGATGTATTCGCATTCGTTCTCGGGGCGGTATCTGACGCTTCTGGGAATAGTTTCTTGGTCCTGTTGAAGGGGCGCTGAGGATTCATCGGCCCCAATAGGCAAGTTTTGAACAGGTAATGTTCGAGACATCTTGGTATTTCGGTAAGATTTTGAATTTGTCAATAAGTTATCGTAAATACTTTCCGGGTTCCAGAAATTCTGCAGTCTTCGAATATTTTTTTACAAACAAAAGATTTGTGCGAAGAAAAGAATATTTAGTGTCGCATTTCATGGCATAGATAAGCATTAGCAAGCTACGATAATTTAACAAAACTAGCTCAGAAGCATAATTATTGTACCGAACAAATTCTTCACTTTGGGTATAGAATGGACGTCTGGAATACCATGAACTAAAGAACTTCTAGTCCGGTTCCCCCTAGATGGTTAAGCGAGACATCGGCTCAAACTCAAATTTTGTGGGGTATTGAGCAACTCAGAAGCTCTCAACACACATGGACTCTGATTTTTCAATAGCAAACATCCCAACTGCAACAGCATTTATTAGATAATGCCGCGCGTTGAAAAGATGCGATTGATGAGAGTTTTCGTGCTCGGAGCAGTCCATTTCCATCAGTTGAGTGCTGTAAATTCATAATGAATCCTGAGTATTGGCGCCTGGGTCAGAATAACTATTTAGGTAGTCTAATTAAGATATCGTCAATAAATATTCTTCCACATCCCGAATTCTCTTCTATAGACAAATGAGATGACCCGTGTCCTTCGGCTTGATGTTTCCTGATCATGTGATTGAGTTTTTCCGTGGACACATGTCATTGAGGATCTCTGCGCTAATTGCTCTTCTAATTAGTTAGGTTGGGATCAATGAAACTCATGTTAATTGTGCTTAGGGCTTGTGGTAGTCAGATTGTTCACTTGCAGTGTAGCTGTGTGCATTATTGCTTGTTAGTACATTGATCACTTGCGCAGAAATAAGGTGGTCGGACATGCATTGAAAGCAGTTCTTTGGAATACCTACAATTATATAGTCAGGTTTCATACAAAAAGAATCTACAAGATTTTATGAACTCAGTTTACTTTAATTGTGTGATATTCTTAGCTTATACAAAGTGCAAGTCATCTTGATCTTTGTCATGTTTACTATGCCTCTTTGTGTCTTTTCATCTTTCAATTTCATAGTACTGGTTTGGGGATTTAAAAATCAGAGATCAGAAATGATGATATGTCGTTTTTTTATAGAACTCTGATCTTTTTACTAGCTGATACGTCGAGTTGAAGGCTAGATATTAGTATTAGACTAGAGCATCATGCTGAGACATGGTGTGACAGAAGAAAGATTGCTTGAGTGGGTGGATAATGAGTTGTATTTTTTGGAAATGGTAGTAAAAGATACGATCTCCTTATACTCCACTTTATTACTAATCGAATGGGTAAAATGCTCCCTCTAACCTTCACCTTCAGAGGAAGGTGCTGGCCTAAATAGGCATATAATTTATTATAAGCTCGACGCCAAAGCTTTAAGGGGTATGGCTTGTTCAATGGTAATTAGATTCATTATAATAAAACCCATTCTTCTTCTCCCTTCTGCGACCAAGCACCAATTATGACATATTGTACAAATTGTAATTAGAATGAGATTCCTATTGAAATCTGAGCGTCAATCAAAATCATTTAAAAAAGAGAGTCAAACCAAATCCCACTCAACCCACCGAACTATTGTTCTGTCAGTTCATATTTCTTGTCGTCTTCCACCCTTTACTTCTTTTCTCATGTTTCTTCGTTTGCTTTTCCAATCGCTTTTTCTCTCCAGGGAATAATTTTGAAAGGCTGCCACCTCCACAGAGTATGAAAACTAAATGGACAATCATTTCCTAAAACTCAGGTGAGAATAGAAATAGCGAGACCCATGACATATTATCACGACCCTCCCCCCAACCCCCCCGGTGAGTATACAAACTAATGCGATGCTACAAAAATGGACATGTAAATATCTTTTGATATCATAGATCGTTTATCTTAGAAGTTGTTATAGTTGTTAATTAAAGATAGAATAATCAAATTTTGAATTATGATGTCAAACAATTGAAGAATGAATTTACCAGAAACATCCAAATTTGGGAAGTAACCCGTCAATCGACACACCCACTAGTGGTCCAAAATTTATTGAAAGCAGTTCTTTAGAATACAGTCATAAGCTCAAAGTATACTGGGAAAACATATGAGGCTCTGTAAACTCAGTCTATTTCAATTATGCGATACCCTTGAATCATAAACAGCATAAAACAGCCAATCTGTCTGAGCTATCACATATTGCCTTCCTTCCAAATGTTCTAACTACCATATCGATATTGATTCTGCCCGTTCTTATTTGGAAGAGCCATTTCAGTGTAGAATTGGCTCATCTTATCCACCGTATTCAATTTCACACTCCTGAAATGCAAACCGTTCTCTCGTTGGTGGACTTCCAAATTCACGTTCTTTTCCTTATCGATATCTCCTACGGGTTTCGGAATCCCTTCGAAAGTACCCGCGAAAGCTCTTCGCTCGTTGTAAATCTCGAAGAATGGATATCCGTATCTAGCGTAGGTTCCCACGGAAATCGGAGTCTGAGGAGGTGGTGTGCCTGTAACTAAGTGGAATGTTTTGGGGGAAAGTAATTGTATGTTGAACATAACTGCATTCCTTTCGTCATATCTCTCTCTTTGAAAACAGTCTTTTCGAATCGCTTGATGAATAGAACCACCGGGTGCCAATGTCAGTTCATGATCTCTGTCGTAAAACTCTTTTTTCATCTTTTCGAATTCTCTCATCATTTCATTTTGTAGTTGTTCTTTCTCCCAAGAGAACAAATTTGAAAAACCGAAACCTCCACACAGTTTGAGAACTAAATACACAGTCATTCCCTAAAAACCAAATTAGAATGGACTTTGTGAAGCCCATGATATATTACTGACCTCTTCTACACTAATATCTCCTAAGGTATCTGCGAATCACATGTCAGTCCGGCTACTTGTGAATTTTTTTAATTGAGTCAAACTAACGGTGTTCTTCAAGTGTCTTTCCCATAAATATAAGACGCTGCTGATCTATCGGTATGCTTTCTTTGCCCTGTATACGATCCTTGAGCGTTGCAACAGTCATGTCGGAGCTCACATGCACAGGGAAACTCTTGCCCGTCAGAGTTTTAATGATTATTTTGCCATCAAAATGAGACAATACGCGAAACGGAATGATTTCGAACCGAAGGCTAGCGATCTTGTCGACACCATTGATCTGTGCTTCAACCAAGTATCCTGAGCCAGTAGGCACTGCGACAAGTTGCATGTCTGTCTCATTAATTCTGACAAAGTCGCCAAACCATTCTTGTCCTGGCACTACAAGATAATCTTGCTTTTCGTCTGATTCAGCGATAGGCTCCCCAGGTTTCATCTCACAATGTCTGCTCTCTTCTGGCATAGCATTAATTCCGCCAACAAAGACTTTAACCGCAAATCGCGAAGTCTCGTACGCATGAAATTTAATCCACAAAGCCTCGCGCTCTAATCCGTTCATCAGCATAGCAACCATGCATAGGTGCGAAAAATATCAAACTTACGCCAAATAGGAACAAACACACCTCCCTTTCTAACGATGTCGAGAGGTAGCTTCTCTGCATAATCATCTATTGAATAAATAGGGAATTTTCCAAGGTTAGGGGGAAACTGGTAGTTCTTGCCGTCATCCGGGATCCGAACCGTTCGATGAAAAGAAATCTCCATTTTGCCACCACTGTTATTGTTTATGGCAATCTTTTGGAAAGCTCCTGGAAAACCATCAAAAGCGGTTTTCAATCCGACTTTGAGGGGTGAGGAAGTCATGGTGAAGGTATCCGTGACTTGAGTCGATGGTAGGGAGGAGCGATTGTTTTAACCTCACAGAACGATTCTCTCATTAAGTATCTCTCACAATATCATCCACCAAGCTCCAGAAGCTCCAACTGAAACAGGAATATTCAACAACTCCATGAACAAACAAAGAAAAGATCGTGTTGTAATTTCTAGCACAGCAGTTTTCGAAACATGATTCCACGATTCTCTCTGTCTTCTGATTCCATATTCTTCTGACAGCAACACGATGCCTCGAGTGGATTCGATCGGTGTGCCAACTACATCTACCGATTGCCATCTACCCGTGAAGAGGAGCTGGTTTACGACTGCGAAACGAGAGGAAAAGATATTTGCAAATCCGAGAAACTTTCAATGGTTGTTTTTTCTTGCTTTGCGGGGTATAAATTATATAGAGCAAATAAGGTTGAAGCTTTCACAAATGATCTGTAATATACCTAGTAGGTAGGTAGGATTTTGGCTGGGTAACCTTAAATCTACGGAGCGGATTATCCGAAAATTACCCACGGGTGCGGATAAACTTTGCGCCGCCTACGATTCAACGTCACAATTCTCGGTTCAAAAATCTTTCTCACCTATAACATCACCAGTAACCTCCTAATCCATCTCTTCATCAATTTTCAGTATGATATCATCCAAACTATGCGCCCAAGTATCAGTCTTCTCTTCATGCAGTATGAACATGGAAGTCCAAGTTCATCATACCTAGGTGGAGCCTAGCCATGATAGGTGTTGGGGGTGGCTCTTCTCCCGTGATTATACGGAATGTGTCTGGTCCAAAAAGTTGAACATTAATTGCGCTTCTGTTCGCGATACCATAGCGTTTGGGATTAAGTGGATCTTTTTGAATGACTTGACGGATTAATCCTCCAGTGCCTGTGGCTTGTTCCTCTGTTTGTTGTATCTTTGGTGCTGAGGTTTCACAACTCCTTCCACACAGTCTCATGCATAGATCTATGGTAGATTCATAACATATATGTAAGTATAGCTGCTAACCTTGAGTATCAATAGCCAGAGATTATCGATGCCTGTAGCTATCCCGAAGAGGCCCCGAGAGCGTTGCATACATCTATTTCCTCACTGGACTTACATCAACCACAGGTATACTCTAGTGAGAAGAGCTTGAGTATGTAGTGGCCTAGTTTAAAAGTAGCATGCATGCGATGTGAGTGTTGATGCTTCTTTGACAGCAGAGCTTTTGTTCCAAAAAGATTGTTACGAAGCAGATTCATAGCTCTCAAGAGCTGAGTAGCGTCAGTCAAATTTGATTCACATGATTTCGTTTTTCATTTACATTGGTTGTTATCACTTTCAAGCTTCAGAGCACTCAGTAAACACTCATATCACATTCAAAATCACTTCAATAATAATTCTAGGCCAAGTAAGAGAAGTATGTTATAGTCATCGATTGTTTCTAGATGCGAGTATCACAACATCCTGATAAATGTCAACTCCACGCCGAGGATAGATCCAGTATTGAAACCCAAGTATCAGTAAAGAAGCATTAAGTGCTATATATGAATGCGACTTATGTTGGACGGGCAGTTTCAGCTTAGGCGTAGGAGACTACGGGTTACAACACGTTAGTCTTGAAGCTAATTCTTGAGGAAACGAAAGCGCACAGATATCTTACATTAATTCTTGTTGCTGTAGTCATCCTCAGGATATGGGCCGAACTCGGTGGTCTGACGCTTGGTGTTGTAATCGTCCTCTGGGTAAGGGCCGAACTCGGTGGTCTGACGCTTGGTGTTGTAGTCGTCCTCTGGGTAAGGACCGAACTCAGTGGTCTGTCTCTTGGTGTTGTAATCATCCTCTGGGTAAGGACCGAACTCAGTGGTCTGTCTCTTGGTGTTGTAGTCATCTTCAGGGTATGGGCCAAATTCAGTAGTTTGTCGCTTGGTGTTGTAATCATCCTCGGGATATGGACCAAACTCGGTAGTTTGGCGTTTGGTATTGTAGTCATCCTCAGGGTATGGGCCAAATTCAGTAGTTTGGCGCTTGGTGTTGTAATCATCCTCGGGATAAGGACCAAACTCGGTAGTTTGGCGTTTGGTGTTGTAATCATCCTCGGGATATGGACCAAACTCGGTAGTTTGGCGTTTGGTATTGTAGTCATCCTCTGGGTATGGGCCAAACTCGGTAGTTTGGCGCTTTGCAACGCCATTGAGCCTTGCACTGGGGGCGGCGGCAGCGAAGGTGGCAGCGAAAGCCAGAATTGCGGTGATCTTGAGCATCTGCATGATGGCTTTGGGTAACTTGATGTTGAGTTGAAAGTTGAAAATGTAAAGAAGTTGTTAATGTTTGACTTGTCAGTTGTATGAGTCTGATAGAGCTTGAGAGAGAGCGGGAAGAAGCAGGTTTAAATATTGTTGTTTCTTAGACTTTTTGACGATGTGAGCTTATCATGCGAAGTCTATTTTGTTGACTGCATCGCGCGGCCGAAGACAATTGCTTTTCGTGGCCGGATACAAAAATTCAACAGCCATAGTTACGTTGACTGAGGGCTCGAGATGCTTTGGCTGTGATGGCGATACATCGCATGCGGACAAGTGCATTAGTGTTTAGCGAATCAGCGATTCAATGCCTAACTGAACTAGTGAGGGGACCGCTGCTAGAACTGTCATCTTAATCTTACTAAGTTCAAAGCTAAAAAGGCTATACTGTAACGTTCCTGTGCCAGGTACAACCGCTGCTAGCACCGGTCTACTTTTGATACAAATTACAGTAATAACCTCATATAGTAATGTTCTATGTATTAGTACCTCAAATGTTAAAGTTTATAACTAGTATAACCTCAAACAACATTTTTAATATTTCAGTCTCTACTATTTTAGTCTCTTTTTTTTTATAAAAAAGTAATAGAAACTTATCGGAATAAGAATTTTGAAATATTATAGTTTTTTAAACCCCCTAGAAAAGACCCAGAAAAAAAACTAAAAAGACTAAGATAATATGATAATTTTTTTTTAAATCTATATGAAAGAAAATAAAAACTAATTTGAAAGTTTCAATTCTTATCTTGAATAAATTCTGAGATTTTCGAAAGTAGAATGATTTTTCTTAAATTTGAGACTAGAAAGTAATAGTTATATATCAAAACTAGAATAATAATATTTATAAAAATGAAATAAAGTAACCTGAAACAGTATGCATTAGACCACGAATAGCATTTGTACTAGTCGAGGTATGAACATATCGAATTTTGCTCTATGAGGGTTATTGCCGCACAGATTATATCCCCCCATGCCACACTAAAAGATATCAAGTTGTTCCGGCAACATTGCCTTAGGAGAAAAAACTATACACCCGTCCTGGTATGCAAGGGGTCACAACATAATGATCACCTCTTCATACAATGAAGTGATGATCATACCCATGATAGTGTCATGTTGCCGGGAGACGGGGCTCGGCGGATCGGCCCACAGAATAGTGTTGCGCCACTTCCACCTCTTGGATTAAAATTTCTCAGCTACCGGCATAAAGTCAACATTATTAAGTCTCCTTGGCGCATGCTATCGTTGGCATGTCTTATCTTGTGCCATTGTGTTACCATCGAGCATATAAGGCGGGTCAGATATCTGTTCTATAACCCCATTACCCTGTCACAAAGGTGTTTCAAATCTTTGTGATTCCTATTCGGGACTTTCTCAAGACCTTTTCATATTAGCACACTATCATTTAAACAAAATGGCTCTCAAGCAGATCTTTTACATCTCTTCTATCGTGGCTCTTCTTGCTGCAGTATTTTCGGCTGTTTCACCATCCATAACGGTACCTGGCTTCTTGGCCGGAAACTCCTGTTCGCAACCACAGTATATAGTCCGCACTTTGTCGTATGATCCACTTATCCAACACATCGAGAACTTTATCACTCCTCGAGAGGCTTATCACCTGGTCCAGATCGCGTAAGTTATGGTTTCGATAGCGAATCCGGGTAACAATGCTAATGAGGAGTGCAGACAGTCTAAGTTCCGCCCCTCTCGTGCCATCGAATCTGATGGGCGGTTAGTAACTACACATGAGAGAACCAGTTCCACTGCATATCTGCCTTCGGATGATCCTGTCGTCCAATGCATTAGGTCCAGAGCTTCAGAGTTTCAGGGTTACGTTGACCTTGAGATGATGGAGAGCCTGCAGGTAACACGATATCTAGAGGGTCAACAGTATACGAACCACTACGACTGGGCAATCAACCCTGCCGCGAGGAATCAAACAACGAACAGGGAGACCACTTTTTTCGCCGTGCTTGATGTGGAGTGCTCCAACTGCGGGACTCGATTTCCTAAGATCTCAGTAGACTGGAGCGTGGAGGATCAGAGGTGGTGCAATTTTGTTGATTGCAAAGCTACCAACGAGTTAACAGTACGTGGGGTTGCTGGCAGTGCTGTTTTTTGGAGAAATCTCCATTCTAATGGAACTGGGGATACACGCACGCTACATGCTGGGCTCCCCGCTCTGGGCGGGAAAAAGGTGGGATTGAATATCTGGACACGTCGAGAGGTTTAATCCTGCCACTTGAATCCACATAAAGGCCGTTGTCTCATTCTCAAGTTCTTTACTTCGTATGTACGCTTCGCTTGTTCGGACTTTTCGGAATCACCGACCTTTCCTTTCGTATGGGGCGTAGGTTAAGCGAAGGCCTATGATTAGTAATGAGTACGTTCGTACGCAAACGAGTTAACAAAAACTCAAATTAAAGTACTCGGTGGCCGAAGGTATGGGCCAATGATTATGCTTGCTTCAGTAGATTAATAAAGTATGTTGAAATACCACCAGTACGGAGGTACATGCCCTAATTTTTGTCTTACCGCCTTGAATTTACCATCAATCAAATCATTTTGCCTATACAAATTAATCCTTAACTTCGAAAGCGGCGAGACAAAAATTGGGGCATATACCTCCGTACGGAATGTTCCGATTATAAAGCATGCCATCCCTGTCATTGAATCTATGCCCCACTTTTGCATGCCGGGGAACACTTAAAAATAAACCTTTTTTTATAGGGAGGAATAGTGTGAACTACAATAGTATACTGGCCCTCTACACGGCAAACTTTGTTGACTCGCTAAGTTCCGTACAAATGAACCTCGCTGTACTCGTGCGGCTAGAAAGTATGCAACTCCGGCGCTATGAAAACCAGGTTAGTCCTCTTGTAGTTTACCATCTTGTGGTATGTGCATCTAGCGTAGGAGTTGTATACTTTCTGGCAGCACGAGTAACTTCCCCCGAGTAAGTTAGGCGTTTCAGAGTTATCAATCCGAAAGAGAGTTTTTTTCATGTGGACAAGGCTAGCAGCCATCAAGTCGGATATCAATATTAGAAAGACAAGGAATGGTGTGCTCTATTCCCGGTCATTGGTAGAATAGCTTTCTCGGCTTGCTAAGAAAGCTTATGCGGGCAGAAGATGATAGACTCCCTGATTGCTGCCAGTTTCTTGGTTCTGTGTGAAAACAAGAGAGCCTGTACTACCTATTAACGCTCTCAAGAGACCTCCGCACCATGCCATTTACTTCTCTTCTCTTCTCTTCTGCCTTCAATATTTGTCAAAAGCACCTTTAGTACCGCTCCATTTACTCCAATGGAAGAAAACAAGCTACTGGGACGCACTTCGTCGTCGGACGATGATGCAGAAGACACAACATTTGCTAGCAGAATGAAACGCATTTCTAATCGTGAAACTTTCTTCTCCCGCTTACAGATTTTTCGTTTTTGTCTTGAAGTTATTCTCATTGTCTGCCTTCTTGGCACGACTGGTCTTATTTTGAGGAATGACATCGGCAAAGCTGGTACCTGTGATAATCAGGTTTGGCCGGCAGGAAGTGATTACAATCATTTCGTACCTCATGGTAAGTCTCTCTTGCCTTATGAACTCTCCTGATCCCTCGAATGTCACTGACCCCAAGAACAGATGTCAGCTCAAGAGGTGTACCCAAACCCTCTGGCCCAGATCAATACCAGATAGCTGCCGATGCATTCCATGACCGGGGTCTGTTTAATCAAACTCTAAGCTCATGGCAAGGTCTTTCTCATGGTAAAAACCCTCCATGAAAATTGTTCAACGTGTTGCACATGTCTGATTGAGAATTTCTTAGCGTTTGTACGAGCCACGCCGTATGATGGCAGCGGACCTCAAAAGCTGTTTGCAGGAGATCTGTTCGAAATTGCTGCATTTCATCAAATGCATTGTCTAGTAGGCCGTTTTACCGTTCCTGAGACTTCAAGTCCGGCTTCTAACCTTTGTTGATAGACATCTATACTTGAGGACTTTGGTCTTCTTGCAGCCGGAATCCCTAAAGAAGAACTGCCGGGTTACCACAGTGGTGTAACGTTGACATGGGAAGAGCACAAGGCGCATTGTTTCAACTACGTCCGGCAGGCTTTGATGTGCTTCGCTGATTCTACCGCTGAAGGACACATTGACGGCGACCCCCATCGTGTAGCTGATCATGGGGTAATGCACGTTTGTAACGATTTTGATGCCTTGCTAGCGTGGTCCAAGGAGCCAGAGAGAATGTTGCCTAAAAGTTGGAAGGTGACCGATTAAGAAAAAGAATTGCTTGTATTTATATTTGACGAAATAGAAGTTGATATTTTCCCATCAAATAAGCAATCTGCTAGTTCTTGACCCAAACACGGAGTGTACATGTGAAAATTTACTCTAGAAAATGAAATATTGTAAACAGAGCAATAATAGACATTTGGACGAAAAGAACATAGTAGAACAGCGAAAATGAACTTAACAGATTCTTGGGAAAGCATAGCTATTTGAAATTTTCCATGCTTCATAATAAATATCTACATCATCTATCTTCCTCTCCTTAAAAAAAAATTGCACAACAAAGGTCTAAATCTGTAGCAAAGAGCAGCCCAAAAATGATTTACAACGTGCTGACAGCAAGGGCTTTTTAACAACTACATTTATAGGTATCCCATGAAGCTATCTAATATGACCATGGAGCACTATTCCATGTTTGCGTGTCCATGATGGTGGTTATGCACACCGTCCTTCGCTTTCCCTGGAAAGTCCTTCGAAAAGTGACCGCAATCTGGATATTGAATCTTTGCCCTAACCTCAATATCATCCGGGTCATTGATTCTCGTCAAGACCTGCGAACAGTGTTCCGTGTGGGTCAAGACATCTTCTTTGTGAACCATTCGACCTTCGGTGAGTGCCTTGTGGAATCTGAGAATGTTGTAGGCACAATGAGTCTTGTGCAGTTTATTGGTGAGGTAAACGGGTTGCTTGTCGGAGCCGAATTGTTCTTCAGTGACTGATGCAGTTTTGTTCTGATCGGTGTAGAATATCCACGGCCCAGCTTTGCGGAACTTTTCTGTCAGGTCTCGATCAAAGCACTCATCCGGGACCCAGCAGAACGAAAGAACGTCAAAGTGACATCCTCGTGCAATCGCCTCACTGGATGAGTTTCCGCAGGGACTTTTGAGAATTCGTTGAGCGTTGGCATGGGTAGGCAGAACAATAGACTGGAAAGCCCAAATAACTGAGAGTGCAAGTAGAATGCTCGAGATGAGGCCGACAAGGAGCATAGAACAGGTCCTATGACGGCTTTGCGGTGGCGGTGAAGTAGCAAACGAAATCGAATTTTCATCTTCCTCTTCGTTGAGCATGGGAAGTTTACTCTCATCTGTATCCTGAAAAGCCATGTTGTTGACGGGCTCGATGGAATTTTTGGTAAGCTTGTGATACTCCTAGGTGAGAGATTTTTGGTTTTCTGGGCGGTAGATATGAATGCAAAAGTAGCGACTAGAAATCATCCACCGCGATAAAACAGCAAACCAGCTTTCAGAGTATGAGTTTGAGGACGCTTCTGACCAAATCATCCTGTTATGGCTTGAGACATTTCTCTGTCCACTTGCCAAAAAGTCCGCAAAATGAATCACTTGGCGAACTAACCATGTCATGAAGGAACTGTGGAAACTCGATTACTCCGCACTCGCACTACCAGAAAATATACAACTCCTACACTAAATACACATACCACAAAATAATAGATTACAAAAAGACTAATCTGGTTTTCATAGTACCAGAATTGCATACTTTCTGACCGCACAAATACCTTGACGACTCCTTATCCCCTGATCACTCGGCATCAGGCCTGATAAAGATTAAATCTCTATTTTGAGGGATGCGTTGATTTACAACACATGCTAGCTACAAGATCCAATGATATGATAGATGTGACATTCAGCGATAACTAAATTCGAAAAGCTTATTCTTGAATTCAGCACATGTACGGCCTCGTGTTTATCAGACTGTAACGTACTCGGGGGATCAGATGGTGTGATTTTGAGGTTAAATACCTTTGTTTACACTTTATATCGATAGTAGAACACATTAAATAACCTTTTTTCTTTAGGATATCCGAAATACTCACGAACCTTACAATAAGGATTTAGTTAATAATTAATTCTAATATTTATAAATTGAAGTCTAAAATATTTAAAAAGTGTTAAAATAAAATAATATATTTAGTAATAATATATAATATATCAATAAATAAAAGGTTATATTTTTGTTTTTATTAAAATAGAAAATAATAAAAAAAGGAATATTATAAATAATTACACAATGATATCATAATAAATCAAACCCATATGATTTTAAGATTAAAGACTCTTGTTTATACGTAGTTTAAATTGATAGCGGAACTCATCAAATAATCTTTTATCTTTCGAATAACCGAACTATTCACAAACCTTATACTCAATTTAATAACGTGTTTCCAAAACCTTAAATTTCAATACTTTATTAAAAACATCTAAATATTAGATTTTCCAATTTCAATTTATAATACCTTCATCAATTATAATTCAATTCAATTGAAAACTTTATTAAATAATAGAGAATAATGAATTGTATTATTTATATAATTTTCGATTATTTCAAATCGATATTAATCGAATTGGAAATTTTGGGGTGAAAGTTCGAAAACGATTGAAAGTAGTTTGGAAATATATTAATTTTTAATCTCAAAATCGAATTTATATTCTACTCATTTTTAATTCTATAATTATTACTTTAATATATCTATAAAACTATATGTCGATTTTTTTAATTGAAATATTAATTATTCTAAAGAGTTTATTCAATTTGAAGATATATTGATAAATCCAGAAGTAATTGAAGTTAAATTTCAAAATTGATGAGGTATGAAAAATCGCTTATTTTTTTAGAAACATGTTATTAAATTGAGTGTAATATATTTTAGTATATATCAAATCCATGTGATTTTTAGATTAAATATTTTTGTTTATATTCCTGATTACTGATAGAAGTCATCAGATTGCCTTTGTTTTTGAATGCACTCGAACCATCTATAAACCTTAATCTATCTCGGTATGACCGTCCGATAGAGTTGAGCACCACGTATCATAATATCTGGGCATACAAAAGCTTGTCTTTGATGAGTCCCGGGTCTGTAGGAATGTGGGAAAATGCCTAAACATCGAAACCTCGTTTCTATTTCTTGGATTTTTTCAATTTAACAAAAATTCAATCTGTGGAAGGACGTGATAGTGGAGCAAGTGACAGCAGAGCAATCG
Source organism: Botrytis deweyae (assembly GCF_014898535.1). Taxonomy (NCBI): domain Eukaryota; kingdom Fungi; phylum Ascomycota; class Leotiomycetes; order Helotiales; family Sclerotiniaceae; genus Botrytis; species Botrytis deweyae. The sequence continues at coordinate 284,652 of NW_024066250.1, forward strand.
TAGTCATTGATGAGGCTTAAATCATGATCTAACCTAACTAAGCTACTGTAACCGATCAGGTGATTGGGAGCTCTGTGCGCCCCATATAATTACTCAACATCAATTATCAAAAAATACTCTAATGAGATTAGAGAAGTGTAGGAGCATACACTAGTGTAGTAGTATATAAAACTAGAAGATATATAAAATAAAATATAAAATAAAAAGTTTCTTCTAAAAGTATGTATATATGAATATAAATAAATGAATCTAATTAATTTATATAATTACTTTACTTAAAGTAACTATTATATAATCTTTTATTAATTAAGAATTCTATTTACTATTTTTTTATATACTTATAGTAACTTTCTCTAGTACTTCAGAAGATGTTCTTGAATGTATATCTTTTAATTTATTCTAATGGTTTAATTAGCTATTTCAACCCATGTATAATCCTCGTACAATACTTTATTACACTCAAAAAGTGCTATAGCATAGGATTATATTATCGACCTTCAAAATATATATTTTGCTCAACCATAGCTTCAGTACAGCGTTAATGTGTTCAACCAGCGTTTAACAAGAGCTATACCCTGGCACTGTCCACTCAGTTCAATCAGATAATCAATCAAGAAAGTTAATGTACTCGTATACTCGTATACTCCTTACAACTCCCAGCTCAGTGAAGTTAAGTTCGCAGTCCTAGGATGTTACCCCGCTAGGCTGGTCAGATACTTAAGCGCTACGCCCCCACAGTGGAGAACATAGAACAGGTATCATGAAGATCGAAATCGAAGCCGTTTCACCGTCCCCAAATTCATTAATCTCTTTTGCTTATCAGATCTGACCTCGTATTTTGACTTTCCATGAAGAAAGATACAACGGAGCTCCATAAGTTGTTCTTGGAGTCCAGTGAGATTATGCGGGAAACACGGTTCCTAGAATCCCTCTCAAGATAATCATTGATCTTAGTTGGACTGTCAGTTATTGCACCATCACGGCATTTCTTTGCAAAGATTCTCTAGTTTACACCGAGCAATCTTGTATCCCCAATATCAAATTCTACCACCCATACACCAGCTATTCATCAGCGAACTTCCGTTCAAATCTTCTGTTGCAAAGATGTCATTCATAAAACTCTTTTGGGCCGACAAGACAACAAAATATGTCTCTGTTGAAGATGGCTCCGATACCGAAGATCGAGCTACAGTGACAACCAGCAATTCTTCAAAAGTGTCGATTTCTAGATCGTTCTACTTCGCTTCCTTATTCTTGTTTGCCGTCTTTCCAGTCCTTATTATCGCCTTGTTTGTGCTACATGGTCGTCTCGCAGACGCCCAAATCAACAATGGGTTTCTCAAAGGCTTCACTACCGAGTTGGGTATTATTTTCATTCAATATAGTCCAGACCACTAGCTAACCATATGAAATCCCAAAGATCCAATCAAAAGTGTAATTTCTGAACAAACTGTTCGTTTCACTGGTGGTCTTCACTTCCACAAGAATGGCACACTATACCGAGAGACAATCGAAGGGGAGCCTCAGTATGTTGGAAACCCCTCACCAGAGATAGATGCAGCATGGAGTCAACTACTCAAAGGTGAATAAGTAGATACCATGATCGTCACATGCAACTAACTAATTGTAGGTCAATATATGAACCTTGTTGGAGACGAAGCCGAGAGTATGACCGACCGGACGTGGAAAGATGATCATGGCAACTACGAAGTTGCGTAAGTTCAGTATTCTCCTGCAATTCATGTCTACTGGAAGCTGATAATATAAAAAGTCTAGATGTGATGCATACCCTTCATTGTGTGGTGAGTTAACGTGAATGACTTGAAGTGCCTTGAGCCTGCCTAGCAAGACAGTTAACAAAGATCTAGAATAAAGTGAGGATGGCTCTAGATCCGGATTATTATCCCCAGAAGGAAAGCCATAGAATCCACAGGATGCACGTTGGTGAGTAATGCAACATACCCATACCTCGTACAGAATAGCGTCGCTGATGGCAACAATAGACCACTGCATCGACTATCTCAGGCAGACTGTGCAGTGCCATGGGGACCTCACCCCCATGGTCTTCAGCTGGTCCGATGACGCTGGTAGAGTGGTGGCCGACTGGAGAGAGCCTCATACTTGTCGGAACTTTTATCAAATCCGCAGTTGGGCTGAAGATCATTTCCGTCCGTGAATTCTACCTATTGTACCATAGATTATTTGCCACCGATTCTAGGTGGATTGCGTAAACTAAATCGCAACGGGAAAATCCTCTCTTTACTCCCAATTATAGGACAATTATAATTTTACATGATTCCAATTGCTTCAGTTCCTCCGTGGTCTCCTGATTATCCCCAAGTTCGCCTTGAACGATTTTTGTTCTCATTCACGCCTTCACATCTACAGTTCGACGTGGCCTCGTGGCTTTGTTAGTAGCAAGTGTACTTGGGAAAGTCCTCTAAGTGTTCAACGTCCTATCCTCAGCGGCTGAAGCAAGACCTAGCCATGCGCTTTTCCTGATGTTCAAATGTGACATATCGGTAAGTGATTGCAGCCTCTGCTTATAGGACCTGTGAGGATTTAGGTTCAATATGTAAATCAATTCTACCTACAAACCGTAATACAAAGAATCAAAAAGAGGATCAGTAATTCCTCATGTTCTTAAAACAATTGAAACCAGATGTGTGATTTTAAAAGTATAGTTCTGCGGCAGATAGGTACTTCACAGTGGTGCCCTTAATTACTGCTATCCCGGTTAGCAAGTACCCAGCAACCATTTACTTTCAATTCCCACTTACACTTAAAGGGAAAAAAAAGCAAAAAACACGAATCAAATTTTTGGAAAGTAAATCTCATAACACCTCAAAAATCCCTCAGAAAACTTGAGCTGGCCTCTAGAGGATGATTCATTCACGGTGCAGCGATAGTGAAGCGACATTCCGAGTAGTTATGCGAGTTTACATTGCCAGGAATACCATATAGTTCAAGATTTCCTTGCAAGTTATTATTGCGAATGGCGGAGACATCTTCGGAAAAAGAAAAGGAAGCAGAAAGAACAAGTCGGCAATCAAAGTGAAATGAGCCAACCCGCCGTACTCGAACTTGAAGTAGTGTCTCTGCTTCCAATAAACATTTCGTCACAAAAATGAACAATTTCTCATTGATTCGAGGCACAGTAGAGAATATTGTTGTTTTTAGCTATCATAATAAAGTCAAACGACGCATTTTGAATACGTTCGAAGATCATGTCCCTAGTGTTTATCGATTTGGCCTCAGATATTCCCCGAAAAATATCTTACCCATTCAAATTTCATTCCACCCAGCTCAAATATCATCATCATCTGGCAATTCAAATATCTCGCCCAACCTGGCTTTCATATCATCAACCGGAGCAAAACTACCCCTCGCGCCCGACTGATCAGTTGTGACCTTGAAAACTTTGTGATCGTCCTCATCTTCGTCTTCATCTTGGTTTCCATCGTTCCCTTCCTCATCATTATCGTGGATGTTATGGATTTGGCGGTTATGTTCTTTGTACATTGCCATTGGGATAGGACACTGCGGAGGCTTCATACCTAGTACGATTTCAGAAGCCGGTGTATTTATCATCTGCAGGTTAAAGATCAAAGTATTGTCTGTATCCCAGGATTTTGCGTTAAAATCATCGACTTCGATATCTTGCACAATGTTTGTATTGGCATCTGCAAATATTACATCTCTTTTCTCACCGTAACTCTCTTTGATCGCCGCGTGATACTCTAATAGTCTTTTTCCTGCTGTTGTCTGGCACATATGTTTTTGGGCAGCATGAGATCTCGGCCTGCGGCCTACACCAAAGGTTAGGAAAATCTCTGAGCCCTGTAGATAAAGTCAGACTTAAGCGATTCATTTCAATCTTTTGTATCGAAGGCAGATGTAATCATGACGTACCGCCTTGATGCCGTAAAATCTCAGACGACGGTCTTCTGACGAGTCAGCAATTGGTCATACAACGTGCCAAAGTGACTTACGAGGTTCAAGTTGCTGGTCTGCAAAATTGATTCGCTGTTCCTCCCAGGGAATACTAGTTACTCCTAGAATTTTGTTCATGAGATCGTTCACAAGACATATGTTGGAGACATTTATATGAAAGACTTTGCCGGAGAGCGTGCGCACAGTGATAGGCATGCGTTTTGTCGTGTCCAGCTTTTGTGGTACAATCTCAAATTGTATTCTACGAATACCGTCAGTCAAATTGATTGAGGATTTGGTTGATGGCGCCATAATTTGATTCGGGGCCGCGAAAAACTGCATGATCTTGTCCTCTTTTGTCTTGACGCCGTCCAACCATCTTTGACCAGAATTTCCTGCAACAATGTAATCTTGAATTGACTTTTTTTCGTAAAGTAATGCTATACTTCTGAGATCTGCTGATAAGCATCCTTTGTTAGATTCTCCAGAGATGGCATTCACGCCATCGATAATGACTTTCACCGCGAAATATCCAGTTGACTCAAAATGGATCCACATTGCCTCGCGCTCTTTCACTTTCGGTCAGCATTTCTCGACCGGTAACATTGTTTTCAGTCAAGTGCATGGAAAGGGAAGCACTTACGATAGATCGGGATAAAGACTCCATCGTTTGTAGATACAGAATGATCAAACTTATCCTTATATTTATCAAAAGGATAGATAGGAAAAGGTCCAAAGTCTGGAGGTACTTTCAAACGATTGCCACTTTCTGGAACACGAAGAGTGCGTCGAAACGAAATGTTGAGGAAATCTCCTTCCACGTTGCTGATACAAATTTGCTTGAAACCTGTTGTGTCTATACGAGGTTCTCTCAACTCAACTTTGAAGCGGTTGTCGGCCTCAACTAAGTTATCCATTCTGCGAGCTGTTAGCTGCAGATTTAATTGATCGGATGATGTTGAAACTTGCTTGAAGTCAAGATGTCCAATTGTTCTTGGTGAATTCTGTCTTAGGCAAGACGGATACCTAACTGCAGTTTAGATTCTCGAAGAAGAAAAGAAACCCACGTTCGTTGTAAGAAGATAAGAAAACGAAGAACAAAATTGAGAAGAAAAAGGAACACGAAGAAAGAAATTCAATCATGTAGAGCAAACCAAAGACGAGACTAACGAAGAGCGGTATGATACTAAAGTCGCTCCTTCCAAAAACTTATAAAAACTGAATTTAATGATCTCTGGATACCTGTCAGGTACCCACACAAGTGGATCATGAAATCCTTCCTCTCTAAACGCCCAATCAATTATCATTTGCAAGAAGGAAACATCAAGAAGAAAAATGACACGAAGTGAGAAGCTTCCTCGTAATTAGAAGAGTGTTAAGACATTAGGTGAATTCAATAGTCTCTAGAATTGTAAGTGAACATCGAGTAAATTGAACCACTTAGTTTGTAGAATCTATGATTTTTCACATTCATCTGAAGTCTGGATTGGGAGTGAATGAGCGCGCCGATCATAGGGATCTTGTTGTAAGGGGTGTATGAATATGAGATGAAGTGAGGTATACGATACTCTTGTGTACGCACGTCTTCCTATCAAACACAAGAGACAAGGAACGGAGCGAACATACTAGCGATCTATCAAATCAAGAATCTATCATATCCAAACTAGACCTCATCCACCGCATGCAAAGTTTCATCAATTCTCAGGTTCAAATTCACAATCCAAAATATAAAAGAACGAGTGTCGAATATTCATCACTATCTATTACAATAGCTAGATCACCCGTTCGTTTGACTTCTACAACTTCCTCAGCACAAATCTCATTCTCACATTCATTTAGTTTCACACATCCATTCCCAGTTTCTCGTTCACTACAGAGCCCCTTTTATCCATCTTCCTCAAGTTCCAGCAATCCTGAGGTTTTCACCTCGAATCCATTCCAGTTCCATTTACAAATACCGTGGACTTTTCATTCTCCATCACCCAGCAATCAACGATAATCCGATTAAACCGAATATTCTCACAATCATCTCCAGATGTCTCCTCCCTTTTCATATAATCTAGAAAGACAATGAATACTCTTGACCGAAGAATATTCTTCCCCCCCTAAAAAATCCCTTGTATATTCTATAAAAAAGCTTTCTAATAAAGTATAGATTCCTACGTACTTACTAATATTAGCCTTCTTAATAACTTGGTAACAATCACTCTCTCAAAACTGCTATATTCATAGACATCTGAATATTGAAGATTGAATATGAGAGTGTTATCGTTGTTCCAGTATGTAATGATAAACCAACTACTCTCTCCAAAGTCTCATTCTCAAGCATTTGAATTTCGAAAATGGGAATGTTATCTTTATTCCATTCTACAACAGCAACAGAATTTTCACCAATAATCCATCTAATAGACCCACCAACAAAGATCGTCTCAGCCACTCTTTTTTTCCCCTAATCCGAAATCCATAAGCGAATCACTCCCCCCTCACTACTCTCCAACCCATTACTTCACCCCTAGCTAATTAACCCTATGAAAAGAAAAGCACCAGCAAGACTTCCACCAACATACCATGACACTCACCACTCTCAAAGTTTCACA